>NC_083514.1:10895000-11195000 GCF_032362555.1 Amyelois transitella | reverse complement strand
ATCCATGGGAAAGATATGGAGTGGTCCTATTCTTTTTTGTATTGGTGCCGGGAACCACACGGCAGTAAACTTAGTTTTAAGTAATTAGTTTGACGTCAACCATTGTTGTGAAACCAAAAGATTTGACGATTATTAAGCGATATGAGTATCCTATAATAATGAATAAAAATTTGAATTTGAATTTGAATATGTATTCGCAGTTCCACATGAGCGAGCACGCCGTGCACACACTCACACACACATACACAAAGGCTCTATTATATGCTCAGATACTAGAAAGTCCTAACAATGTAAATTTGTAGGTACTTACACCATGCAGTGAACGAAATAAACGCATTTTCATTTTAATTTTTCTTTCTGAATACCTTTCCTTCTTTTGTATTTTATTTTAAATCTTGTTTGTTTCAAACTTAAAAAAAACCGAGAAATCCCTGTTATTGGTGTTAAAAATAGACTTAATCATGTTCATCACTTTTTGTAACACTGTTGGTTTGAATCTAAACAAAATAATGAGTTACGAGAAACAACGATGATGAATGGAAACGAAACCGTACAAAAAACCTGCGTAATGCTCAGAATTTTAGATAAATTATGACGTTTCGATTGCGACATCAAATCTAAGTATTAAAATATGTTAATGAGAGGAGCTAGTGAGCGGTGCCGGCCAGGTGACGACCTTCAAAAGGCTTCGCCCTCGAGGCGGACGGTCGATATCTTGAAATAACGTACATAATGTTTATTTTTTATAATTAATTCGATTCATACAATTTTGCTACTCATATTGTTTATGCGAAAGGAAAAGATACTGTCGTGGTTAAGTAGGTATGTCAATTCTCAGTAGATAATTATGTGTTCATGGAGCATTTTATTATGCTTATTGATTTGCATAGCAATAAATATTTTTCATGCAATTATTATGATAAAATATGACAAAAGCCAACTGATCCGCACAAATAATGCTACATTCTTGTCGTTGAAACCGGTTATGATTTTCTATGGAAAAGGTATGTGTTTAAATTATGTTAATTATATGTGAGCAGGTAGATAAACCTAATATAATTACCTTATAACTGACATTACACATTATATATACATTTAATACAAATCGACATAAGATGATTATATAATAGGTACAAACAAATATTTTCGAAGCTTAAAACCACCTTTATTACTCATAAAACAGCTGTAAACTCCCGCCTCTCTCCCGAAGAGATAGATAGGCAGAGTCTACATGTGTCCACTTGCCACTATACCTGCATACTTCTTGTACTTCATCCACATTCATATTGATTCCTTCATGCAAGCATGGTTAAGAGTACCTACTCCTACTAACGATTTCGTTGAAACTCGAAATATTGATATAGCTGGTCTCGTGTCGGGAAAATTAGCATTTTACATATTTTTCTCCAAAATCGATAATTTAGGCTTTTGTGCTCAGTGGTTAGTGCCAACGGTTTTCACGTGGGAGAACCAGGGTTCAATACCCAGCAACGATTACTTTTTTGTTTTCAATATTCCCTGTGGTTTATGATTTTTCTATGATTTTTTTCATAAGTATTAACTCTATTTTAAAGCATTGCATCCGTGCCACAGTATTTGAGTTGGAATTGGAGAGTTGAGTCTTCAAAATAAGAAGATATTTTTGTTGCTTTTTTTTGTTTTGACTACTTTTTATGGTTTTGCGACCGAGCATATCTCGATCACCCAGGTATAATTATTAAACTGCAGTTACCATATCTAAAATTGCAGAAATTATACAACTATCTAGATTTTTTTAACAGCCAAAATCGCAGATCGTAGTGTGGTAACGCCTACTTACCGGCAGTTACTCACATGAGAACGTAAGGAAACCCCTGTTAGTCAGCCTGCAGTTTGGCGGCCGGAAGATACTCATAGTGTCGTGTCTGTTTAAAGGACGGCTTATTTTGGAGTAGACTAACGCATGCATTTATAGGAAGTGCATTATCTTATATAAAAATATATTAATCTTAGGCATGATTTATAATTATAAAAGTTGATACAAACATAATACGTAAAATGACGCCTTCATTAATAATTTAGTTGAGAACCATTGGACATGATTCTTCACAATTGTTCTCATCGAAGGCCCAGTAGGTCCTCTTTCAAAATTAAAGTTGGCATACAAGCCGCGAAATAGTACTTGGAAAATCCAATACAAATATCAAAACTGACCATAGGTATTGCTCTGTCCTAAACAAGCGAGCAGGCACACCCATGACGCAGGTCGCTGTATTTCGCGAGGAAACATCACTTTTCATCTATTTGACACGTCGTTTATCTCAAACACAAGTCTATTTTGAGCGCACAGTTAAAATTAGCATAAGTAGGCTGTGGCTCCGCGTCACGGCGGCGGGTTGGAGGTTTCGGAGATTCGGCGTGCGTCAACCTCGTGGCCCGTGCCGCGGCTCATTTCGCGAAATCTTCTGAGACTGACTCAGTCCCGTCCACATGTGGTTGCAGCATCGCTGGGAATTACGTGCGGTGGGTTACTCAATGTTTTATAACGTTAGATAAGTATTATTAGATGGTGTACTTATGTACATTAATTTTTGATGAAGGTGCGAGAATGGTTTCGAAAGCTGATGGAAGATTGTATATACCGGGTCGGAATATTGTTTTCTGAATTAATAAAAGTAAAGTGGATTCTTTTTGGTCTTTTGAGCTAGTTTGGGAAGGATTCATTTCTTAAGAATAGGTACTTTTGAATGGATCTTTGTTTTTCCGGAGATCCGACCAGAGCTCTACCAGAAAAAACTAGATCTCACGATAGACGCAGTTTGAACTCTTATAATAAAGTGCTATGACACGATTAGGTTCACTTCAACTTTTACGTATTAATATGAGCAGAATAGGCATTAAGGCAAAAAAGAAACATTACACGGGCATGTGTCCGCAAGTCCGACATGTTCCGTCGCGTCCGACTCGCCGCACACGAAGTGCATTTGACTAACTTCACAGGAATGCAGTCCGTCACAAAACAGATAAAAGTACGAGCACGTTCAATGTTATCAGTTGCAATAAACCAAAATAATTCATCTATTTTTTGCGACAATGGTCTAAGCTCGTTAGTTTGGCAATATAATGGGAAGTTGTAAAGTGTTCAAGGTAACGGGTGCTTTAGAAACGAGCGATAAGTCTTCGGGTATGAATGAGCCTTTTTGTTTGTTGGTTGTTGTTGGCGTGAGAACAAAATGAATGGAATCGTTCTGCCTGAGACGCCGCACTTGTAGGTCACATAAAAAACGATTATGGTTAAAATTATGAGTAGCTGCGATGAACAGGATAAACAAGTAAATTGTTTCTTTGTGAGGGGCTATTGCACACTTTTTAAAGGTGCAGTGCTGCCCTCATTTGAAATAAATTGTTACATCTAAAACAAAGACAAAAATTATAAATGTTCTACATTAAATTTCTAGATAATACATCAAGCACTTTAATGGGCTAGTATGTCTGGGTTTATTTTGTAGTTTTCTAAGTGAATAAGCAAGCATTGACATAGAAAGAAAACATGTAATTTAATTTTACTAGCCCAATGATATTTCAATGCGCGGCATGGCGCCGCGGAAAAATGTGAAATGGCTCTTAAACAGATGCGCTGGAAATGTTATCACTTGGCTTTAGGATAATAAACGGAGAGATAAGACAGATGCGGAGATCATGAAGTCTTTATTGTCTTATTTTTTCCAGTGTACGGTCACAGTAGCTGTAACGGTTACGAAGGATATAAATAACTGGACTTACATAAAATAGCTAACAGTTTAACTGCCATACATTATAATTAGGTGAAGAATGCCTCGCCTGGCTTGCTCCTGTATGGAACTTATTGGTCCTAATACAGTCGAAACCAAAGTTGTTGACCACAATTCAGTATAAGGAATTGAAGTTAATGTCTACTGACCAAACATAACTTGGTGCATTATGAGTCAGAACAGACACACACCAGCATGTTTGTGATGTGAGTGCGCGTGCGCGGCTTTTACCGCGGTTTTCCCCGCCGAGATAACATGGCGCAAAGCCTCCAGCGCGGAGAAATGTTGTGCCAATGTAAGGTCTACAACATGTACCTACACATTGGCAAGCCCACGACCTGTGCCAACAAAATAAGTAACTAAGTGATTATATTTTCAAAGGAATGTGATGAGAACAATGAATTTGACCTTAGTAGTCTTTACCGAAAGTTTAACAGCGCTGACTAGATCAATCACATCTACCAAAAGCTCCAACTCGTAAAAATATAAAGTTAAAAGAAAATAAAAAAAATAAACATTCGACAATCTACGAAAAGACATTAAATTATATATCATTAAAAAAAAAAATAGTTTTAATTTGCATATATAGTTCCGAAAGCTGTTTGCCTATCAAAGTAGATAAGAATGGCATGACAAAGCATACCTAATGAATGGTTACTACGGCCAGTTGTGACAGAAGACGATGACGCACGCTAGTAATATTTCGGCACTGTGGCCAAAATTTTCGGCACGTAGCAAAACTATGGTTTTCCCGAGACACTAGAATTGACGTCTACTACGAGGGTGCAAAGCTTTGCTTCTGGATTTGGTGACCTGATTTGGCAGTTTTTAATCAGTTTAAATAACTTTATCGCTAGGACCTCATATATCATATTCTTATTTCAGAACAACGTGATTATTTCAAAAATTGACGTTCCATTCAAGGAATTTCTTATTAAAAAAAAAAGCAAGAGCATACGCTTCCAAGTCCTTGCGTTTGAAGAATCCGTGTCGATGAACGGACTTGCACTTACATTACCATGTTAATTTGTATACATTGCGCGGCGTATGCGCGGGCGCAGGCGACAGCAATGTGAAGGCTGCGTGACGTCGCGGTGAGTCCCCCGGCCCGGAATGACGTCACGCCGAGCCCACCGGCGTCGCAAGAGTAAGGACGGCACACAGAGTGCGGAAGGTTATGACTAAAACCACGCAGAGGCTGCGCTTTATAAACGATTCATTGTTCAAAAAAGTAAGCATTTTTCGGTTTGTCACAAATTACCCTGCAAATTTGGTATTTTTCAATGTCAATGGTTTTATACTGTGCGAATTACCTAGGAAATAACGATAATAAAACAATAAACGACAACTAAAATAATTAGCATTTTTATAAAAACCCAACAACGTTGTCAATTTTTATGGTACGCTATGTTTATGACTTAGGAAATAACGGAGATTAAAACAATAAACAATTACTGAAAGTCTGTTCACATTATCCAAAAATATTAAGTCGACAGGCCGAATGGCCATTACTTTGAGAAAGCCAAATTTTGAGATCCTTCCATCTATTGTGAACAATATATTTTGTTTAATAAATTGTTCACAATAGTATATAATTAAGTAATATAAGTTGCTCTGTCAGTATCCTTCCTCTCACTACTTAGTGACACCTGTTGGAGGCAGGTTTGAGTGAGCCGCTCACGACCGGCGCAGGCGCCGCTATGTCAAGGTTATCGCCGTTTTTATTGGCTATTAGCAGCTCACATGCTTCACAGATTAAGTTTTTTATCACTTAATTATTTGATACAGGTAGCATTCCTGGAGCTACGTAGCGAAAAAGTGATAGTCATTTTCACTATCTCTGAAAATAGCAGGGCATTTACAGGCATATTCGCCTCCAACCTCCAGGTCTACTATAGAGGTAGTTTTCTTGGTGTAGAAAGATTTGGAAAACAATTCTACAACTCTTTTTTCAAAGTGCAAATAAAAGCAAAATAATTCGGAACAAAGGTTGCTTGTTTTGGTTTCCACAAATCAAACCTAAGTTGCTTGAGAAAATAAAGTAGACTGAAAAATAGGAAAAAACAAGTATTATTGAGCCCACATCAATGTCTTATGTTATAAATACTTTTGCACATTAGTAAACAGAACGTCAAGTCAAGGTCAATGCCCTTTGGCATTATGCCTAGTATCTATACCTAACTATTTTGAACTTAACGAGAGTACAATTATAGAGTGAATTTATTTATATTTATACATTATGGAAAATGACCGCACACTCATCTCATGGAATTTTTGTCCACAAATTCGGACTGACGCAGGTGAGTGTGATCAGTGACTGGCGTCCGAGCGCAGTTTTCTCCGAAACGCCGAGGACATGTGCGTAAAAGGCCTTCCTCGTACAGCCCGGAATTGCCTATGACTGGGTCTAAAATATATTTTTCAAGCCAGAATGGAAAATATTGGCTCAACCACATCGAAACCTATATGTTTGGTTACTGACCAATTCTAATCCAAGAATTAAACTCAAGTGCTAGGAATGTAGCAAAACATAAGTGGAGAGATAAACAAACAAACAACAACAGCAAGTTCCGCAGAAGTAGCGGGGGCGCGAGCGAGCCGAGGCGGCGTTTTCCTCGAGGAAGCGAGCGCTGCGCGCGTGCCAACAGCGCACGCGCGGTACTCGCGCGGATTAGGGTGCTCGTCCATCGAGTGATATATTAATACATAAAAACACATATTTCAAAGTCACTTTTTAAAGCGGTTTAATTGAATATTTAAAGCCTATATAAATAAAATTTATCATGTTCATGGTTATAGGTAGGCACATAAGGTGCCTACTTATAATAGTCCTCTGTTCCGCGAGTGTGTTCAAATATTAAAGTAATTTGTATATATAAATAAAGTAATTTGTAAATATACAAATTACTTTAATCCGACAAGAGTTGCGTTAATATGTATATTTATTGACTAATTTTATTGAATTGAGTAAAAAATTATGATGCCATGTTGTCCTCTTTTAAGTCTATTCTTCCTTTATCCTTTCATGTTCCTGGCTGGATAAATGCGATAATCCATCGCGCGCGATCTTCGCGCTGAGCAGTGGATTGTGGCCCTAACCTCAGGCGCCGCCGCGCTGTCTGGCGCGCTCGCTCATTAAGGCGCGACCATTGGGAGGGAAAAACGGTATTTCTCACCATATTGAGTGTTGTGATGTAATTTTATCACCACAGTAGCTCGTGATCAATGCTTGCGATCATGAGGAACACCGGTAAACCCAGCGGTGACGCGTGCCGGGCTATTTCGGAACGAGGAATCTTATAGGGTAAAGCTGAGGAAAAAGGCTGATGACGAATGAAATTATGACGATTTTTGACAATTTTGTTTGCTACCTGCTTGATGAAAAGTTTTTATAATTTATAACAGTGGAAAGTTGTGCATTTCATACCATTAACTAAATAAAATTTATGAATATAGGATCTACCAAGCCTCCTTTTTAAATCTGGGATATAATAACATAACTGATGAAATTATTTATTAAAACTGTAGAATTTCTCATGAGGAGGAACAATTAGAAAGTATGAAATTGTGTGATGACATTTTAAGGCTTATTTTACATCAGGAAACCGAATGAACTTAATTGAATCACCGCGTTGTTTTTATTTGCTTATATCGTAATGATTTCATAATAATTGCTGTGCATGTTTTGCTTCCAAACACGTGAATCATGATCTGCTATTACCTCCAACAATTAGGAAAAAATGGCGATGTCAAGACTGCAAAATTAATCAGCGGCCGCAGAGTGAGTCAGTCATATTAGATCCACGCAGCCTCCGAGTGACGGCTACGTCACACGGAGACACCACGGTACTCACAGATTAAGAATTTAATTAATGGAGTATTGGTTGTGGTGATGTAGAGTGCGCGAGCTGTGAGTCTCTACTATCGATGAGAAGAGAACGCATTCGAATGTAATATAGCTGGTTTGATATCTAAATAATTGGTAAATAAACAAACTATCTATGTAATACACAAGATATATTAAGAAAATAAAAATATCAAATGTTTAAAGGACCTCAGGCGACACCAAATGAGAGATCAAATGGTAGGTGTTCACGTCACATACAAAAATAAAAAAAGTATTAACTTTCATTGATAACTTTAATACGAGTATGTTAAATACTTGAACGACATGTTTTGTAACTGGGTGTACTAGTGCACGTAAACGATTCTCTCTTGATTCGTGCTCTACAATCATACCACAGCTCTTTGACATCAATACTTATGACGACTAACTAATTTCTAATCTTGGATGACTAACCAATAGTTTAAAGTTAAGAAGGAAAATTAAGTTATCGTCAGTATCATGGTATTCAGAGGAGTAGGTTGACGAGGAACATAATCAGGTGATACATACCCTATTATGTACGGAATACCACGTAATATTAACACAAATGGAACACACACACAAACATAGAACTCACTCATACACACTCTATTCATATATTGCAAGATAAAAAATAATCTTTTCTTTTGTTCATTTAGCCATTGTAAGGTCAAATTGTTAGAGTACAAACTAAATTATCTCTTTCAAACATTTTTGACATTAAAAACATACTTCATTGCCGACGCTGCAAAAAAATTTAAAACATTCGTGATAACGATGACAAACAAAAAATAAACTATGTTCCTGACCTGTGTCTGCACTACGCATTGCAAGAATATTATTAATTAGATCTATATGTACTAAATGATCCTTCTACGCGATATTATTAAGTATTAAAGTTTGTTTTTTTTTTATTGTTCGTAAGGGCTTATCATCGAAAATACTGAACGGATCTTGAAAAATCATTAACCGTTGAAAAGGCAGACTGTTAACCGTGGTGGGCCGCTAGTCAGTCAATCTATTTGCAAAACGGATTTGCTATATTGTGCTTGAATGACAGACAGAACGGACAGCCGAAACTTCTGGAAACTGGACTGAAAGTTAAAATGCTGAAATTTGACATGTATATTCCTTGGGAAGTGTAGAGCAGTACTTAGAAAGGAAACCCCGAAATTCCCACGGGAACAGGAAAAAAATTAGGTCTGGAGCCATAAGCTAGTCTATATATGAAAACCAACTAATTTATTTCATTAATATGTATCATCTTTCTTTTATCTGTAAGCGCTTTTTCAGCGGGCTCTGAATGTCTTCTTCGGTGCTTAGGGTCCGTTTTCTTGTTACATAGTAAGTATTGCACATTATGATATGTGACTGAGCACATATGGTATGAGTCATGCCGCGACCACAGATGAAGATCCACGCAGCCTCCGAGTGATCCAATGATATGAGGTATATCCTTCTAATGCCATTAACTCAATATGTTGACATTCGGGCGAAGTATTTTATAGATCTACCACGGTAACAATAAATTGAAGAACAAATGCATCAACTGCAGAATACTATATTTCCATATCGGCGGAGTCGCCCCAGGGGAACATGGATTTTGCATGATTATAAACTTTATTAATAAGTTTGTAAAATTGGAAATACTGGGACGAAAAATATAATGTTTATTGTTCATCATTATGATTGCCTAAAAACTAGTCGTGTAGGTTAACGTAGTGTTCAATCAAAGAAAATGTACCTCTGAGCAGATTTTTCAATTACTCAACTTATATTAATACATGCAGTGATTGTATAAAGATGAATGAAGCGTGTTTGTAAACACATCAGTCTGTGTGAAATTCGTTGATGTCTTTTGTATGGCGGGAACGTGTGGAGACAATATTGCACAATAGTTCGCCATGTTGGCGGTCAGTTAGCTTATCGGTGGCAAAAAATGGCGCCAAGCAACTGATAATCACTTTGATATGTCAACGGTAACATCGAGGGTCGACCGCAATTGTCGCACAGAAAAAAATACAAATAAACATAAATATGATGAACGTGAGTTAGAATCTTCCGGAAATTTAATTTTTTTTACTGTAATTGGAATTCAATTTATTTGGTATCTAAATAATTGGTAAATAAAAAAATATCTATTTAATAAACAATTAAGAAAATAATAACATCAAATTAGCATTTTTTACACACTATAATCATTAATTTCAGAAAATATAATGATGAAACATCAGGTCAAGAGTGCTCTGGGATGGGAGAGCTTACATGAAATGATTGATGAATGTAGTTTAAGAATGAAGTAAATATATGAAACACGAGCTCGTGGTGAAATGAAAAAATGCAGTCAGGTTTAAACACGAAGCGATCCCGCCTGACTCCGACCTCCGCAACCTTTGCAGGAGAATCTAACCTGTATTTGATCATGGTTACACATTAAATTGTCTGAATGGAAACATGAAAAACTAAAAAACATGGAAAATATCGTGAGGAAACCGGCAGTTATCTCAGGATCACCGTACCCTCACCGTACGAGCATCGGTAAGAGATCGTCAGATAGCTGTCCGTGAAATATGAAGTGTATTTTCGATCCTATTTAAGATTTTTACGTTTTTCATCCTTCTGTTTACTTTTTATTTTGCCACATGACAATGAACCTCAACACACTGACTTACAATGAGAGAGACGCGTGTCTATGTGTGCGGCTTCTGAGAAGCGAGCATGTGACCACGTGAGTTGAAGTACATATGTATGTGAAATCATATATTTATTTGGTACAAATAATTATGTCAAATTCTGAAGTAAATTGTAACAAATGTCACAGCTTTTTCGTCGTTCATCTTGATGACCGAGGGCCTGAAGCTGGTTCCTTAGAACTATACTTTGTTTTTTCTTCCAAGTTGTAGTGACTTATTATATTTCATTAATTTCATGTTGCTCAAAAGGAAGCTATGGCAATTTAGATCCTCTAGCAAACAAATTTCTGGGAAAATAGGACAAGTGAGAGGGTCGAGATTAGTTTTAAAGCAAAACCACTCGAACGCCGACTCTGGTTATGTTTAAAGACGATATTAGATCTCTATAAACTATCAGAGGACAGCAAGAGAAGTGAGTTGGACAAAAATATGCTCAAATAATATTAATATATCTATCTTGAGCTTGGTTCTAGTCTAGCTTTGAGTTGCGGAGATCAGACGACAGTATCGTTAAGAAATAGTAACTCATCACATCTAGGTGATGTGATGAGTAAAGCCTAGTAAGGCTAGGTTAGCGGAACCATCTAGCAACCTGTTGAGGATTCAACAGCAACAGGGAACAGACGATATCTGTAACTAAAGTTATAAACGAACAAAAATCAAAAACAGGACGGACGTCTACAATATTCGAGTTCGTCAATGACATACCAACCGCAACCTGGTTCCCGTCCCCGGCACGCCACTCTCATTGCACTGCATCACGCCACGTCCAAGGCTGCCGGTGGAAGGGATGACCCATACTTACTACTGATGAAGAAATAGCATCATTTTGTCTTATGCAACAATCGATCAATCATACTATGTAGAGTGGTACTACATATGACGCGATATACATAGGTATGTATATCGAGTCGTATGTAGTACTAGTAAGTAGTATTTTTTGTAAGAACAAGCACGGCTCAAAACAAGCTTTCTTCAAATTCAAATATTTATTTATTATTATGGGACATTTCAATATCACTTAATAATCTTTTGGTTTCACAACATTGGTTGACGTCAAATAAATTACTTTTAACTAAGTTTACTGCCGCTTCCAAAGCGAAGCAAGCTTTCTCTTGCTTTGGTTATATATTACAGATACATTTTAATTCTGTTTTGATCCATTAGTGTAATTTAGAAAATTACATATTCGTTCAATATATTACGATCGGTAACTTTTGAATTTTTCGTTTGCTTAAGGAAGGATAACTTTAGGCAATAATGCTGAGCAAGATGTTCTGCTTGTTCTGTGTTACTTAGCAATATTGCCGTACTTAACAGATGTAATGTATGGCAAAATAGCCGGGCATCTCAATTAACGATGTATTATATATTATTTATTTTTTGTTCAATGTTCCATAAATCCATAATTAGAACTAAATGGTTTTATTCCCAAGAATTTATGTATGTAATTCTGTCTGGTACATTATAACTTCGAAATTACTGAGCGGATGTGAACGCAGTCCATTACACAAAATTATAAACTTTGTTTTCTCAAAATCGGTTTAGTTAAAAGACGTTATGGTCAACTGAAAATTTACTTCAAGCATTGCTTAACGACTTTTGAATGTGGTTAACATGTATCTTGTTATTTTCAGTTTTATATTGTAGCAATATAATTTTATATAGTAAACGGGAATAGAGTAGTACTATATACTAATATAGTGACGATTATGGTAGTAACGCGAGCGGAGACGCGTGCAACAGCTATTTAATTTAGTCAACTAACTACAATAGTGAGGAATACACGCGATACTACTGGTTTCGGTCGACGATTTTTTATTGGATTTTCTTACTTAAAATTACATTTATTTTCAGCACATGCTACCGCTAGCCTTTAGTGACGTTTCGCTGTGCGTGCTAAGGTAAATTCGTTAGTGTTTAAAGTATCGGTGGTCGAACAAGCGAGATTAGCCAATACATAAATGCATCAATATATTTATTTATAGGGTAATCTAGGTTTTGAGAGGGGGGTGAGAGGACACTACCTGTCGTTGTCGTCGTGACGCATCCTCTATTCAGTTATATTGTAGTACATGTGTGTTTATTTATTTGATATTTGTTATTTTATGATAATATGTTTTAGGTTTATTAACATCAGTAAGAGTATATTTTAATTTTAATGTACACAAGCCAATGCCTTTCTTTACACTTTCCTGCTGGAAGAAATTTCTCCAGAAATAACTAGTGCCCTTGTACTGAATTATTCTTTATTTTTAGTTTTTTCTTATTTTTCTTGATGTACATAAATGAATAATAAATATATGGGCTAGGAACCTTCAGTATTTAAATTTCAATTCCATCATTAACCTTTCGGTCCCCACCTCACATCTAGCCAATTTTGATAAAATCAAGAGTTTCCATCCTCCCACAAAATAGCCCGTCTGCGCGCCCGGCGCGAATCAACGGTAATCAGTAAGAACATCGTTCCGGGCGACTGGAGGACAACACCACGATTTTTCTACTGAAATCTCTAATTCCTTATTTGCATATTTATTTGGCACAAGTATGGCTTTTCGGCGCTTGTACTTATTGATGGCGCAGCCGTTATTAGGCACCGCAGTCCGGACTTAGCAGTAGCAGCTATCTTAATATTTAATGGTGAAAGATGAAAATGTAGGATTAAGTCATACGCTTAGTTCTTTTGAGAACAAACTAAAGATATTCTACCGATTATTAAGCATGTGAGCACCACTATATTATAAAACTCTCTCACTTTCGCCTTAGCGTGTTCCAGTCTCGTTGAGTTGGCCCATGGTGAGAGCAATGGGACGAATTTTATCCAGCAGCTTCATTGGACGAGTGACATTAATGAAATCATCTCAGATGACCTACAATGAGAAAATTCAGTCGTTATTATGATTCGTCATTCTGATTTAGTATATCAGCCTGTCTAATGCGTCTCAAAGCAATGTAATTTGGAACATGATCGAATAGCGAAGTTGTCAATATTTGCTGATCAGTTAGGACAATTAGCAGGCCGTCTCCGAGGCGGCGGCGTGATCGGCCACCTGCCACCTCCTGCAGGCTACTTTCAGACAACCCACTCATTTTATATACTGACGGTTCCGTACAGATTTATCGAAGTGGACATTGACCCCTGAAGCTAGGATAATTTGACCACTTTTGAAGTTAATGGTACCATTAAAATCCTCCTGTGCGTCCTCTCCTGTGACCGCAATCCTGGATTGGGTGAATCGGTTTTTTTCCAGAGAACCCCGTTTGACCCCCGCAACCTTTGAAGGGGAACTTAACCCATGGGTAGGTCAGAGTTTTACACAAAGCGACTCCCGTCTGGCCTCCCCAACCTTTATAGGAGAAATTAATACATAATGGAATATTCAGTTGTCTGAATAGTGCTGGTTTCCTCACGATGTTTTCCCTTACCGTAAGAGCATCGGTTAGTATGCAAACTAATGAACATGACTTCGACAATAAGTCATTAGTACATACCGCCAGGCACCAAAATAAATGCCTTCCTCTTGATATTGGCCTATGGCTAAATAAGTCTAACTGCCTTTAGCTTGAAAGGATTCAATTTAGTTGTAAAACTGACCTTTTCGCCAACGGAATCCTACTTTACCGTATTGATTTTGATAAATTAGCTATAATATTGTCCAGACAATTACCGCTTGTTGAATGACTGCGGAATGTGGATCCAGTACAAACTTATTGTAAAGGTTTTGTTGGTTATATACTGAAATGGCAAAATAAATTGTGGTTTGGCTTTGGATATACCTATTAAATTTCTAATTTGTAACTTAAACAATATAATATTTCAAAAGATAATTAATAATTTCAACTAATTAAATATGAACTAAGTACATACATAAAAGTTATACACCGGATATTTATTGTACTAGAGGCCGCCCGCGACTTCGTCCGCGTGGAATCATTCCCGCGGGGACTCCTGGTCTTTAGCTACCTACATACTTAATTTCAACGTAATCAGTTCAGTAGTTTTTTGCGTGTAAGAGTAACAAACATCCAAACTGACATCCTGACATACTCACAAACACGCATGTATAATATTAGTAGGATTTTAAACTATTATTAGGAATGTCATTCTTGTATGATAGTATCATAGTTTTTAAATATTCAATAACTGGCATTACACTTCGCAATGCACATATTGCTCCAATTGCCTACGTTTATAATAAATTATAATGAAGTTGAAAAGACGGCACGATAATGCCACATACTACAGGGCTACTCTGGGTGGAGTGGGCAGCTATGGCAGCGGCGGAGTTATGGCAGCAATGTACGGAGTAATGTTGCCGGCTGCCATAACAAATTGCCCAAATAATATGGCAGAAGGTGAGACAGTCGGTTGCCCGCATAATAAAGTTTTGTATTATTTTCCTCTCAGGTTCCAAGTTAATTATTATCAGATTATGTATGTTAATCGTATCATATTTGTTTCATTCTAGAATGAATCCGAATCCAAAAATAATTTATCGATTTAGAGTTCAATTTTTGTTAAATAAGCTGCTTATCTTAAATTATTATAACTTTTTTCAAACGTAGCTTGTTAAATTCAATCAAAAGGGATTCTATTTGGAATAGACTAGTATCCATGTCGATCTCAATTCCATAATTAAGCCATTCAGCTGAACATGGCCTACCGGTCTCTGCTTCTTATTATCTATGATGAGTGATAGTTATGTATCTGTTGTATAAATACTTCTTTGCTCCCCCGGGGGAAATCGCAAGCCGAATCTGCCTGGTGGTCTATGAGTACGAGCAGAGCGGCGCGGTACAGCGGGCGGTGCTGGCTGCTCCTGCCGGGATGGGCCCGGCTGTGGTGCATGCTGTTGTGGCTCCAGCTGTGGTTCATGATAACACGAACTTTGATTTTGATCTCCCCTTCCTTGAGGGAAAGCAACAGGTTTACAATAAGTACTAAAATTACGTGAATTAGTATTCGTGTTAATGTTCTCTTTTTGGTTCTGGGTGTTTGTAGGAATGTAGGAGTTCTTGGAAATGTTATCTATCAGCCTGTCTCTAGTAATGTTTTCTGCCAGTCTTGGTCTTAGTTGATCACAATGTTTCCTTTTCAGTGTTCCATCATGCATTTTTACTATGTATGAATAAAATCCTGTTTGAGCATCAATCACACCAGGGTCAGATCCTTTATCAAGTGGTCTGTTAACCCAAACAGTGTCCCCTGGTTCATATTGTTTTCCAAGAGTTTGTTTGACAGTTGGTTTAAATTCTTGATTTAAACGTGCTTTCTCTAAGTTCTTTTCTACATTTGGTTTCAATAAATCAAATATAGAGCGCATCCGTCGCCCAAAAATCATTTCGTAAGGCGAGCGGTTTGTTGAATTTCGTGGTGTATTCCTATATGCTTGTAAAAATTTGTAAAGACGTTCTAAAATATCGATATTCTTGTTCGATGCTAACATGTGCTCTTTAAATGTTCTGACAGCCCGTTCGGCCAGTCCATTTGTTCGTGGATGATAAGGTGTACTTTTAAAATGTATTATACCAATTTCCTTACAATATTTGCGAAATTCCTCTGCTATAAATTGTGGTCCATTGTCAGAGACAATATATCTATCTCTATTTGGGCTAAAAATACGTTCTAGTGGTTTGTGATCACTGAGTAAAGTAAATTTTCGCCCATATAAGTATTGATGAAACTTGGTAACGGCATAGACAATACCTAGGGCTTCATTGTCAATAGTCGAGTAGCGTTGTTCAGTTTCTGACAGTGTTCTCGATGCATAAGCTATAGGTCTCATCTTTTCCCCTTCTCTGTGGAAAAGTACGGCACCTAAACCTATATCAGAAGCATCACTGCTTAAATATTATGGTTTATAAGTTAGCTTTTGCTGCTAACAAATCCAGCCATGATTTTTTCCTTTTCTTCTTCTACTTACACCACACACTTCTACAATTCTTTCTTTAAATTCCTTAGCCAACTCCATGGCGGAGGTGGTACGCTCGAGACTAGGCTCGCCCCTAGCCGTGCATCCATCGGCGCGGCAGACCTTAGATTGGCAATAATAACAAATATTTCCCATTTTTGGCAGTGATTTATTTCTTACACAAAACAATATCCTTAAATTTAATCATATACACATATAAACTCTCATTACATATATCTCATTAACATCTTTAAACCTCATTTATAAGGTATAACATTATGAAATTTTGTGTTACTAATCTATATCACAAAACATTGAATATTCTAACATTCACAATTCTCATATCAAACAATCTTAAATCCATCAATGACTCCCTGCTTATCAATTGAAACTTACATACATATATCACAATTCATTTCACATTAAAATAACAATTAATTATAACAATCTTATACTTATAAAAAAACCCATCAGCGTCACAGAGCGGCCCTGCATCGCCTGGCATAGTCCGGGGCGACTTGCGGCAGCCAGTGCGGCTGAATGGCCGACACCGTGACGAGGTGCGGCCGCGAGGTGTGCAGCAGCTCCGAGTACAGCAGCGCGGCGGGCGCCGGCCGCGCCGCCGGCAGCGCCGACGACGGGTGCGGCGCGGCGGCGAGCCCGGCCGCGGTCTCGTAGCGCGCGCCCGTCGCGCCGTCGCCTCGCAGCCACGCCACGTTCGTGAACATGCCGCTCAGAAGGCACTTGAGAACCTGATCCATGGCGGAGCCGCAACTGGTCACCTGCAGCTTCAAACTCTGGCATATTCGGACCAGTTGTTGGCGCACTTCACTCGCGTATGTCAAGTTTTTCTGGTTGAGGTAGTTTTCCTTACACCATTGCTTTTGTTGTGGTGCTTTGCAAAATGCTTTATAAACGTTCAACAATGTGATGTGATCGCCTAAAGGCGAAACAAATTTCTGTTTCGCTTTCAATGCTTCTTCTCTTTTGTTCATTGGCGAGTAGAATACGTTTTCACTAGATAATACTGCGACTAAACTTAACATCTCTTGTAAACAATTATATTCTGATGCTGTGATCAACGCCTTCGCGTATTTGGGGTCTATTGGGAATGCAGACATCTTCCTTCCGAGTGTAGTTAATTTCGGATTGGCTTCACTATCAATAGCTCCTAATTCCTTCAATAATGCTAGGGAAGCAGTTATAGCCTCGGTCGGAGGTGAATCCATGAGGGGAAATGTGCTTGGGTCAATTCCCGCTGCTAATAATAATAATATTGTAGGGGCTAGAGGACATCTGAGGATCTCCGGCGTGTGGTGCTCCGGCCGCTGCTGCAGGTCGGCGGCGGTGTAGAGGCGGTAGGCGAGGCCGGGCGCCGTGCGGCCCGCGCGGCCCGCGCGCTGGCTCGCCGCCGCGCGCGCGCACGGCCCCACGCGCAGCCGCTCCGCGCCCGTCGCCGTGCACCAAGTCCTTTCTTTGACAACACCAGTGTCGATAACGCATTTTATATCTGGGATCGTCACTGACGCTTCCGCTATGTTCGTGGCCAAAACTATTTTTCTCATGCCCTCAGGAGTTTTTTTCCAAACTTGCATCTGTTTAGAAGCCGGCAAGCCTGCATACAATGGACAGACCAGAATGGGTGGCCCTGTCGATTCTTTCGCGATCTGTTTTATGTTGTACATTACAATCTCGATTTCTTCTTGTCCAGTCAGGAAAACGAGAAAGTCTTGGTTGGGGGGTGTTGTGGCGTGGAGCTGAAATATTGTACAGATAGCTGCATATTGATAATCTTCGTGCTTTATTTTCGAATGGAAAATAGTAACAGGGTATGTTCTTCCCTCTAAGTATATTACTGGACAGTCATCGTAGTACTTCTTAAATGTATCCACATCCATTGTGGCTGACATTATAATAATCTTTAATGGATTATTATATTGTTTTTCCCTTTCTTTTTGTGCCAGTTTCACAACACCAAACAGCACATCTGTGCTAATTGTACGTTCATGAGCTTCATCCAAAATTATTATAGAGTATTTTTTCAACAAAGGATCTTTTATAGCTTCTCTTAACAACATTCCATCTGTTAAATACTTAATTTTGGTTCTTGGACTTGTCACATCTTCAAACCTCACAGAATACCCAACAACACCACCAAGCGGCAAATCCATTTCAGCGGCCACTCTGGTAGCGATCGTAATGGCGGCCATCCTGCGGGGCTGCGTCACGGCTATGGCTCCATCACCTTCAAGACGTTGTTCATGAATCAGCTGAGGTATTTGAGTGGTTTTTCCACTACCAGTCTCTCCAAGTATAATCATTGTGTGGTTTTCCTTTATTTCTTCTAAAAAACTTTGTCTCGCAGCATAAACTGGTAATTTTTTTCTTGCTTCCAGTAACTCAAGTAAAGTGCTTCTATCATTTTCTGGTTGGCATGGTAAATTTGATTCCTTATTATTTTGTGATAGTGCATTACCATTATTTTTAGGTGCATTATCAATGGCCAATTTCGTTTTCTTTACATTCATTGTAGACTTCTTTCTTTTATTTTTACTATGGAATTGATCAGTGTGATCTTCAAAAGCGGCGTACTTGGAATCCATTTCAATCATCTTACAAATCACCCGAAGCCGGAATCCTTTAAATCAGAAGATTATTTTCCGCTGCTTACTCCTCCAGAACCACACACAATATCACGTTTAAATTACCACGAGATATTAAACACTAGTCCAAAGCAGTACACTAGTCTAAAGTGTCCAAGATCAGTAACCACAAGCGAAATAGCACAGGAGTAGCGCCTCGACGAACGAACGACAGAAAAATGCTGGCCGTCTGCATGCCACCGGTATTTATATCGGACCAGGTAAAGATGACTCATCTTTAACAAAATATTTACACCCCAATATTTTGCCATTATTTTTGTTACTCATATTTTTATCAGTAGGTAATTACAATAAGTATTATTGCCTTGCAATGGCCCTCGCTATTATTCATAAAACCTGTTGCTAGATAAAACTAATATTTTCTTCTCTTTATTTTTGTTCTTTAATAGAACAAGATTAGTATATTTTCATTAGTGCATTTTATACTAGTGTCCACTTGTCAGACGCCATTTTGGTTACCTTTCCTTGATATTATTCCTTGATATAAATCTTGTTTTAAAATTGAATCTTTGCTTTTCCTGTAGTAATACATACGTTTGCAATATCGTTTTCTGTTCCACATACTTTGCAAGTTTGTCCCCTTGCGGAACACCTTTCTGTTTCATGGTAATCAAATCCACAAAACATACATCTTTTGGTTGGATTTGTCTGATTTCTTTTGATACGTGTTGAATAATTTTGACGTTGTTGTTTGCGTATTTTATTGACATTTGTATCCAATTCAGATTTTTTAAGTGCTTTCTGTGATTCTCTGACTTTGAAATAAAGCCTGTTCCAGTTTCATTGCAGTACTAACGACATCTGATAATTTTGCTGTATTGTTAGGATGTTCCCTTATAATTTCTTGTTGCCGTGTAGGGTTGTTAATTTCAATAACAAATTGATCTCTAATGCGCTCATCTATGTTATTACCAAAAACCAGCTTGAGTACGGAGTTGTAAGATAAATTGAGATACTGTTTCATTGTTTTGTCTCCATCGTGTTCCAAAAGTTACTCGCTCAGAGAGAACATAGGTTTCCTTTCCATAGTACTCATTCAAAACCGACATAAGTTCATTATATGATTTTGTTGTAACATATGATGATGTAGAAAATTTATTTCCTAAACGTACGTAACGCAATATCTTTTTGTTTTTTAATAATTTGAGTAAGTACTTATATATCTTTATCATTTTATTATTATTCACACTTTCCGCTATTATTTACACACCAAATCGCTATGCACACCACCTATTTGCCACGACTAGCACACTTACACATACTGTCTCACATTCATTCGTACCGTCACTTTATTGTTGTTTCTTTATTATCATGTATAGATATTGTACATCCACATACTAGTAATCTTTATGTAGAACTTTTAAGGAAGTAGCAGGCCATTCCCTACACAAGTATCATTTGATTACTTACTGGGAAGACCTTGCATAATTATTGTAACCAAGATTACTGCAATAAAGAATATTTTATTTTATTCGCAGGGCGAAAATAATCAACAAGTAGTAGTCTAAGATCCGGCTGCAAAATCACTACGTTCATCGCGTAGTTAATCAAACTCACATTTTAACATACATTTATGAATAGGATAATACATAGATAATAGGGTGCCAGTCAATAAGTGGCCGCAAGTAATTTTAATTAAATTAATGTTAATTAATTTTCCAAAAAAAATTTCGTTCACTTGTTTTTTAAATAAAATATCATCCACATCATAGAAATGTATGTAAAGAATTCGAAAATCAATGGGTGCCGTTACACACTCGGCCGCAACTACTACGCAGCCAGGTGTAAACAGGTAATATTTTGGTCTATTTATACGTTCATGTCGTACACGCATGTTTTTTATATCAAATTAAAGCTATTTTTTTTTAATATGATGATATATCGCTGCCTGTGAATAAATGGCCGCAAATTAGGGTTGCTAGCTGTTAAAAACTCGAGGTATCCGAGATAAAGTGAAAGAGAGTTAGCGCGTAACGCCACTTGTTAGACAAGGATGGCGAGTACCAGCTGTGCGAGTATTTGAAGCCATTGCGCACGCGTATAGATAGGGTTCTCAACAGTCATCTTTTTTGTTAAAAAAAATAAAACATACTCAAAATTCTATTCTTTATAAGTACGCTTTTTTCATTTTTACTTGATCAATAAACAATGTTTTATTATGAAATAAATATTTTCTTATTTTCATATTTTTTTTGCAGAATATTAATTACTTAATTATAATTTTGGAGTAAATGTATAGTCGTTCGTATTACTGTTTGCATCGCTGGCTGAGAACCCAATCTATTGACGCGTGCGCAATGGCTTCAAATACTCGCACAGCTGGTACTCGCCATCCTTGTCTAACAAGTGGCGTTACGCGCTAACTCTCTTTCACTTTATCTCGGATACCTCGAGTTTTTAACAGCTAGCAACCATAATTTGCGGCCATTTATTCACAGGCAGCGATATATCATCATATTAAAAAAAAAATTAGCTTTAATTTGATATAAAAAACATGCGTGTACGACATGAATGTATAAATAGACCAAAATATTACCTGTTTACACCTGGCTGCGTAGTAGTTGCGGCCGAGTGTGTAACGGCACCCATTGATTTTCGAATTCTTTACATACATTTCTATGATGTGGATGATATTTTATTTAAAAAACAAGTGAACGAAATTTTTTTTGGAAAATTAATTAACATTAATTTAATTAAAATTACTTGCGGCCACTTATTGACTGGCACCCTATTATCTATGTATTATCCTATTCATAAATGTATGTTAAAATGTGAGTTTGATTAACTACGCGATGAACGTAGTGATTTTGCAGCCGGATCTTAGACTATAGGTACCTTGAATCCTGTTGGTCCAAGTCTGGATAGTAGTAAGTTCTTACGTATTTAGTGAGCAAACCGTGTAAGTCAAGCTCAATAGCAAACCTTTGAATGTAATAGTCCCATTCTTCGTCTGTAGGGTTGAATGTATCAAATGTAAATGTTTCGGTCGACATCTCGCCGCCAGAAAATATGTGGTATATTAATAAATAAGATTTGTAAATTGCATAATTAGTTTTATTTCAAGACAAGATTGACAATGTCATAACTCGAGACAAAAACACAAAGAAAGAATCTTAACAGCACTAAGAAGTATTTATACAACAGCATCCAACTGTGTTCTTGACTAAATCTAGTTGAACGAGAAGTTAAAAACAAAATCACGATCTCACCTGAAGGTCTGGTCTCACTTTCTGCGTTTATAAAAAATAATTTTATAGAAATAAAGAAACAAGAATACGTTTGTATTGTAAAAATAGATAATTAACAAAATATATACCTATATAAAAAATTATGTTTGTTTTTTGTTATAAAATTTCAACTTACGTAATATTTAAGTAGGTACCTACGTCTTTTCGAGACTGTTGGCTCTGTCTATATTACAATACATTTAATCAAAAATTAGGTAAGTCTACTTAGGTATTTCTGAAACTGGCTATTCACCTATAACTATGAGAATGCATCATCCCGGATCCACATACGAGTAGTACGAAGTGCAGTCACAGCACCGCCTCGCATAGCGATGGTCGCTCCCGCCACTACTCCCAGCGGCTGGTGACACTCACATTGGTCGAGCGAAAGGGCCAGTGATCTACGAATGTTATTGTTAATGTTCTTATTAATTTAAGTTCTTCAAAAATGCAGGTTTATATTTACGTTTTTGCTGTAAAAAAGCACATCCTAATTTGCGGAAAATTCATTTTTTTATATATAGGTAGTTCCACAATAAGATGGGTATTCGAGAGAGGTCACGATTTCTATAAACTAACATCGTTCATGCATCGTGACCGGAGAGGAAAGCGACTCTGTTGCCATTATCCCTATTCAATAATCTCTTTTTCAATTAAGTTCTTCTAATACCTAATTCTGTATCTAAACAATTAAGATCTATATTGTAACCATTCAAGGAATAAATAATTATTACGATGACCGCTGGTCATTTTACTCGTGCAATGTGTTCTTGGCATAATCATAAAACTAGATGCAAAGCAGCCGCTCCGGAATAAATAGCGGCAGGTGTCGGCGGCGGCGCGTCCAGGTTCCCATTGACTCACGGCTCGGACGGGCCATATCTCCACGCAATGATGCTTGGTACGATTGCGATGACTAAGGAGGACGATGATTTACTACAGTTGATCTAAATTCCAGTTGTTCCCGTTCCCGTAGGATATACGAAAGCTTATATCACTATATTCAAATTCCAAATTCAATCAAAATAGTTTTAGGGATTTAGCTGTAATGTGGTTACAAGACAAAACAATCTTACTTTCGCATTCATAAAATAAGTTGGGATTTGAATGGGATGATTGAAGATTAGTGTTTTTGAAGACCTGCATTAGAGTGATTAATAGATATATAACGAACTTCAAAAATGGTCTTCAAACATCGTTTGTAGAGCTCTAAATTTCCTTCATTTCGGGTCATGTGTCTTATTTTTATCATATTGTTATTATTATCTTATTGCCTTCTGTGAACAAGATGTTAGATGGTATTAGAATGTTCTGAGATAAGCATTAAGGAGGTACTTAGTTTAGTGAGCATCACACACGGACCTTTATTTTATCTCGGACGTTACGAAGCACATGACAATGATCCGTGGTCACCTAGCGACTCAAAAATAATAAACAGTACCTATAAGAAATAATTTTTTTTGACATAAAAAAAGTAATTTTAAATTTTAAGTCATACTCCAACCCCAATATATCCATGTCGAATTAGTTCTATAACTAGATTCCTGTAATAATTAAGTTTCTTATTGATTAAACACAGTCGTCAATTGCGGAAGTGATAATTATTACTTCTGTAATGTCATCTTCTTTTTCTTATATTTGTAAGATATTCTTTCGAGTTAGTGTGGCGGTGTAAGTCACGTTTGTTGACATGTTGACTTGAATGGCTTTTTTATTATATTTTGGTTTGCACATACATTTTCTTTTTGATTTGACCATAAAAGCCAAAACAACCTTTTAGTCTTGTTGGAGTCCGGGATTAAGAAAACGCCAGGAGGGGAGGAGGTTCGACCGAAGAACGTAGGCGACCAACTCACTATTATTTTATTTCATCTATACTAATATTAAAAAACAAAAAATATTTGTCTTTAGTTTGTTACAAATAAACTCATAAACTACTTGATCAATTTTTTGACACGGAGATAAAATATAGGTACCTACATAAGAAACATGGATTAAGCTCCGATCAAAAGCTAGATATTCATACAGTGTATGCGCTTCTCAGGATTGTTTCTTAAGTTACTATTTTTGTCGTAAAATTAGTCATCTGACATGGCTCGTCAATGAAACTGTGTTTTTGTATGTTAATGCTGATTCATCTTCTAAACTTTAAAGGCTATAAATATTCAGATTGCATGACGGAGGCTTCGACCGGCCGCCTGTTTACAAACAGACTTGTTTGCTGTTAGATCTTGTTTGATAGGGTTGTTAGAGAACAACAAAAAGCTTGATATAACAAATTGTAACGACATGTTGGACAGCGGGCGTGGGGAGGTGAGACTCTAGTGGCGGAACTTATTGGGAGAAATTGAGCACAAGACTGGGAAAAGGTAATGGTAAAGAAGAGAAATTACTTACCAGATATTTCATCATCAATTCGATGTGCGAATTTCTTCACCAAACCGTACAAATTATGAATATTATGCCCAGTATACTTAACATACTGTTATTAGTTAATGATATAAATCAGTGGGTTGGCAGCCCTGCGTGTACGACTCTTTTTTTCTCATGCAGGCCATCGTAGGCACGCGTAGAGTTTCCGGTGCGTCACTGTCTCACACTAAAGCCACCTTTCTATTACAAATCATTGATGGCTTAGTACTTTCAAAATTCGGGAGTCTCGCACAAAGCAGGCAATGTATAGCGCAAACGAGTGCATGAATGGCACGTCCGGAGCGCCGACCCGACTTCTACCAAATTTAGAACGGATTTCAATAGACTTTATTCTCTTTTCAGGTTCAGAGTACATCGCAGGGTTTTTGCGCGGTAGTTTTGTCAGTTCAGTAGTGATGTAGCAATGTTTGGTGCGCGGATGTGGCTAGTCGTGTTGCTATGCGGCGCGAAGGTCGGCAGGTTGGAGGAACCTGGGCATGTCTTGCACGGCTGCAGCATTCACCAATCAATGACCTTATTTGCACCTTTATATATATTTTATTGCAGTGTTTACATTCTTTCAACATTTGGTAATGTTATTTGAAGTGAATCATGTTATTATTTTGTCATTATTTTCGGCAGTTTTTGGTCATCTCGTGAATGTCAAGGGGATTAAGTCAATACGCATTTTCACCTGATCGAACATGTAGTTGGTGAAGTCAAAATATCGTCCATCTGCTCGGCGCGCGGCGGGCAGACGCGGACATTTCACACGGTAAAAAAGATTTATACAATACAAATTATATGTACCTACCTATATGTAGTAGAAACATACATTTATCTGCTAATTCGCCCTAAACGAAGGCGAATCGGAAAGATGAGTGTCATAAAAACAAAAGTATTGCTACCTTCGAGAATTATAATATATGCTAAAATGTTTGTGTACAGATTAGTATATACAGTGTAAACTCTATATAACGACACTGAAGTGACTGAGCATTTTTTGGCGTTATAGAGAGTGGTCGTTAAATAGAGAGAAGAAAAATCAGAACTAGAAAAAGAAAAAGTTTATTTTAGTCTAGTGTTAGTAGTTATGTAGTACATAAAAAAGAATCGACTTTCTTTTACTAGCCATGTTAACAGTTTTAAAGTTTGAGCAACTAAGAATATGATAACGTTGTAATCTACAACTCCTACTTATTAGTCATGGTCTACACGTGCAAGCAATCCCAATTTGTAAACAAAAGAACGAATTTCTTAAAAAGCTCCGTATGAATGATGCCCGACAATAGAGTTGTTAGGCTAGGATGATAAAGTGACAAAGAAACGTACACAGGTGCGCAGTTTTTACAAATTTTAGCATATTAAAAGTTCCTTTTTATTAATCACTTCTGTCGTTATCGTGAATCATTGTATAGAATACAAGCTAAACCAACCAAAGCCAAATGATTTCGACGCTTTAGAGAGTTTGTCGTTAAATCGAGTGACGTTACATGGAGTTTACACTGTAGTTATAAATGTCTGTCACCCATTGAATTAGAATAAAGTATACCTAATGTTTCCACAGAACTATTGTAGAACTGCTATTGACGCAAGTCACACAGACAGAGACGCCCTGAGACGTTAGTCAGAGAGGGAGAGGTACTTCCCGATGGTTGCCATCCCAGGCAGACATATGACATTTTGACGTTAGCGAAAATCTAGGAACTGACAAAATGTAAGTAATAAAATCACTTTAAAAAATATTTTAAGGTCAATTACCGGGTTAAGTTCCGAAGAATTCTTGCTTACTTTCACGTAAAAAAATCAGATTCACCACTTGAGACATCAGATACTAAGCCTCTTTATCTAGTCGTTAAAAAGCAGCTAGTCTTAGAGACAGTACTTAAGTGTCACTTTACATTGTCACAGACCTTCGGTTTAGCAGTTCTGAAGACCACCTTAGGTAACATCTTACAATGAGTGAGCCCTAAAGAATGCAGTCACTTCCGATAGACGCCGGACCTTTAAACACGATTTTCCAAAAAAAAAGGATCCGTTGCATGCGTCTTAGAAGTTGCGTCCTTCACCGCTACGCTTCAAGGCGATTTCTTTTTTCTTCTTCATGTCTTCAGTTGTAAGGCCATCGGCGGACAGTTATCTTTTACGAAGTTCAGTTGGGATTTCTTCGGCCTAAAATAAAATAGACAGTTTGTTTGGTAATTTTCATTCATAACCTGAAAACTAGCGTTATCCCGACGACGACTGGTAAGACAAAAGTTATTAAAAAGGCCCCGGATTGGACGCATTTGGTCGGTTTTGACCTTTGATTCGCAAATCACAAGAATGTTTACTTTGTACATAAGTATAGCAATAAATACAAAGTTATGCGAATTATGCGAAAATCAGTTGTTGTATAATGTATTTAACATTTCGGGTAAGTCGTGACCGAGGCGTGGTTAACATCTTCATGAATGTGTGTGCGCATACAATTAACATATATCTGAAAACTTCCAGTTGGAAACATTGGCTCTATGTCTTCTTTAAACATCCGCGGATGTTGTGCAGAAGTGAACCCCGAGCGCGAAGTCATCGGCTGCCAGTGGTCGTGGGCCAGTAAAGCGATAAATCCCGTTAACTTCTCTTCCCGCGGGAACTCCAGGAAATCCTAATTTATGCACCTCTAGCTCACCTATGGAACCTATTTTAATTGAACCTAATAAACCTGTGCGTTGATAAGTCAGTGGAAATTATTATTAATTAAGATAAGCTTTCAGCTGCGCCTTCCTTCTCAATCTGTCTTCGGTAATTCACACTAAGTAGGAATATGTAGGTACGGAAAATTTCATGGAGATTAGTTCAATCATGTGGCACAACTAACCTCAGTGGTTAGTTATGCCACATGATTTTCAGTTAACATATGTTCTGATTTCAAAAAGTTAAAGGTAACTTTTGGTAAGTTAAACCAAATGTTGGCCCTTTTTCTAACGCCTAAGTAGGTTTATCAATAAGTCATATGACATAACCCGTCTCTGGCGCAATATCACGGCTCAGTCTTGACAAATGTCCCAAAACTTGAAATCGGAAGGTTTGCGGGGGGCGGGGGAGCGGATTAGGGCGTGAGACGTGCGCGTGCGCTCGTAGGGAGAAAGCGGACCTACGTGACCAAGCGCACGGAGGGGTGAGGGCCCGAGGGCAGGTGCAAGGGACTTGAGAAATTTTCCCAAAAACTGAAGAGAAATAATAAGCTAGCTTCCTATAGACATGTCTAAATACGTTTTCTATTTGGGAAGTCAACAACTCTTTAAATTAGCTTCGTCGATTGACTTTGAAGGTCTCCTACTTACATTTTTACGACCAAACATAGACAGAAATGACCTCATTATGACAATGATAAAATTTCATGACAAAGCAGGCAGCATTTTGATGACTCGGTGTAAGAACACAAAGGACTTGGAAGGCGGATATAACCAACCACTTGTGCGAATTTCTGATAGATATTTATCTACAATATAATACAATATTTTGTAACTAAAACTATTGTGTAAGGTCACCCCAGGATCAAATTGTCGGATAGTATTAAGATCGTAACGAACGCAGCAAACAATCATTTGCTCTCCAGATGGCGTGATGTCATCTAGTGTATACCTAACAAATTCCAAATAATAATCAATGTCACTTGGTACGTAGTGACAAATTGGACGGTGCTCATTTAGGACTTACATATGCGAATTTTAAAAAAACGTAGATGTTACTGATTTTAAACTTTCTCATTGCTTCATACTATTTATAAATAATACAGGTATTAAACGTGCTCGTAGCTCGACCACGGATCGTTGTAACATGATTCGAAACGTTAATAAAATTAAGGTACGTTACGTGCGCTTTTAACACCTGTAAATAATACAAATAACGTAGATGTTACTCTCAAGCCTTTTTTGCAAAAATCGTCAAAATCAATCCAGTAATGCTTACAAACATAAAAAACATGAATCTTCTCGCTTTATTATATTAGTATATCATGACATAAATGTCAACATCAAACCAAACATCAAACCCAAGAGTTATAGAAAACTAGACTACGCCCGTGGTTACGCCTGCGTTAAACGTGAAACGTGTAAGTTAATTTCAGTTCTCGTGAGAAATTCAGGACATTAAAATATAACGATGTAAGTGCGTCAAATGCTGGGGCAATAGGGACTAATGGAGGTGCGGGTATTACTAATGACAAACAGACAAACATCCTCTTCTCACGCCGTCCTGACCTAGTGTCTTCAAATAAACTTTGCTGTGATGAATCAGGGGTCTGACGTCCTGGACTTTCAGGTGACGTCCGTTTTTATGGGCTCAATTATGGGCTTAGTTATTAAGGGATTCAAAATGTTAAAGAACAAGTAATTTCATTTATTTTTATAACTGGCTTTATATTAGAAGTTGATTTGTACTTTTTTGACCCAGATTATTGGATAAAGTCTAAGGTACAGGTAAGCTACCTTAGACCTCATTTTGCTTACCATTAGGCAGATTGAAATCAAATGCATTCAAATTTTCGCGGTAAAAACAAGTCGAAACAGAAAAGTCGGAATTCGGACCCAGGTTAGGGTAGAGGGTTCATCAAAATATCATCGATGTAAATCTATGATTATAAATCATAGCAGAAACATTAAGGAATTTTATATGACAGCAGCGGATTCCAGCTGTGTGCTATGACGTAGGTTCCCGAAGGCTCGTCATAGGAGGTATTCCCGATGATATCTTCAGGATGTCTTAACGCGTCATTTAGGTTTCGTTTCCAAATTAGCACGTGTGAATGCGTATGAGTCGAGTATGATCTTATAACCGTAAATAACGCGACCAGATGCGGGTCTTTTGTATTTACAAAACTTATTGTTTTATGATGTGTTTCTTTTATAGTTAGCATTAAAAAGACCAATTGAATTTAATTTTTTCATTGTTTATTGATCGAATCACGATTGACACACGTCTTATAAGATTTAAATAGTCAGGCGCCGGGAAAACTGAATAAAAATAAACAGGTACGTACAATAACACATCGAAGCGTTAAGGTAATTAACCAAGTAAACAATTAGACCACTGGAACCAATGCGGCTGAATGGCAGCCGCGGATCAATTACAAGTCAGTTCGGCGCGGAACCAATCGCCAATAGTTGGGGAGTCGGCCGCCCGCTAGGCCACTTAGAAAAACCCGGCGCCGTGGCCAAGTGCAGTTGAACTTGTTGTTTTGGGGTTCCTGTGATGAACACAGTTTGACCATACATTTACTTCCTCTGCCAACTGCTAGAAGTGCACTGCTGATAACAGCCAGAGATCAATTTTCAAAAGAAAGAAAATTTTAGTTACCTAATATTGTATTTATCCCTCATTTTTGGGGTATTCTCGTAAGCTGCTGTGTTAAGCTGTTGAAACCTCCTTGTTTTATATCCATACTATTGTATACATACTGACATACTCACAAACTTTCCCATTTATAATATTAGAAGGATAAAGATATATATATCTATTAATATATCTATATCTATATAATATAATTCGCTGCAGGCCCCCCCGCTTCAGTCATATTTGTTTTAAGTGCTATGGTTACCAGAAGTTGAACATGGTTTCAAGATATCCCGCCTTACATAAATGATTTGAAAAGTACAAAGGTAGAATATGCGAGTTTCAAATACCTCCAAAAAAAAAAAAAAGATTTATTTCTTGCTGACAATGCGGCACACGCTTGGTTAAAAATATTTTTTTGTAACAATGTCTTTTACCACTTTTTAGGCACTAATTGTGTATAGACAATGGTAGTATTTCCCTATATAACTAGTGGATTATTAGGTACAGTTAATTTCTCGTCAAATAAATGTTTGTGATCGGGTTTGGTTAGAACTGCCAACAAAAAGGAGATTTTTTTTTACTTGATCATACTCACGAGATCACGACATACCTGGATGATCCTTAACGATGTCCGATCACGCGACGACCTCATGAGAGTGATGCAACATCCACCTCAGTCATCAGCGACCATTTTCCTTCCGCGAGGGTAGGAGGGCTTTAAGCATTATTGTTTGTGAAGTCATAACAATTTCGCGATGTACGTAAACAAATGATTTCCAGTAGCGTCATTCGAATCATCATCATAACACGACGTCACTCAGGGCAAGGAATGCTAGGTTGCACTGCTCAGTGCTTATTCCATTTTCCTCCATCCATAGATTCACCTAGCAACACTAGCAAGCCTAGGATAGATATAGATAGGATACTAGACTTGTATCGTGAATTTTTATTGAAAGTATTTTCATGAAAATATGGTACACCTTGACTGACTGGTAGAAATAGCTCTAGGGTTAAGTGCATACTTATTTTAAAGTAAGTCGGGTACTGGTTTCCAGCAATCTGGATTATTTGAACGCTCATTCCTGTGGGTGTTGTAAAATGAGGCGACTCAAACATACATTAAAAATACTAAAACTAAATTCCAAGCTGCGCTATAGGTTCCTGCATAATGGCGGATATCAGACGGGAGTTCGCTCTGAATAATTACCTCTTACGTACATTAGAAGGGCAGTAGAATTTAAGATGTTTTGCGCTTCCGAGAACCGGATCCAAAGATAAACTCCTAAATCATGACAGCCGGACCCCGGGCTCTAATGCAAGCTTTCATCTGGTCTCGTAACGAAGAAACAATATAGTGAGTGCCAGCTGTTTCTCTTCCCTTGCAGATTGTAAAAATTAATCAAGTGAAAGGCTTATACACTTGGGATTCTTGTTTAAGGCGACGCGCTAGAACTGTTCACTGTTTGTATCTCAGTTTCATGATGTGGACTTTCATTCTTTGTGAGCCTGTAAGCTGTGTCTACACATGACGTCTACTCCGTAAGGCGTGAAAACGAGATTCATACTGATTATATACATACACACACACACACACACATGGTCACGTCTATATCCCTTGCGGGGTAGACAGAGCCCCTAGTCTTGAAAAGACTAAATGGTCACGTTCAGCTATTTGGTTTAATGATAGAATTGAGATTCAAATAGTGACAGGTTGCTGGCCCATCGCCTAAAAAAGAATCCCAAGTTTGTAAGCCTATCCCTTAGTCGCCTTTTACGACATCCATGGGAAAGAGATGGAGTGGTCCTATTCTTTTTTGTATTGGTGCCGGGAACCACACGGCACGGCACTGATTATATTATGTTTATAAAACTCTAAACAGGCCTAACTGATTCCAGCAGTAAGTGCTGTCGATATTCATCAAAAAATGTGAAAACGGTCACGGCTCTATTTGTATGAAATGCATATCTTGCAGTGAGTCACAGAGAGCGCCGCGCAGTTGCAGGGCATGCAGCGGAGCACACGTTTGCGACGGGAGAAACTTGTGGATGTTCCGGAGTCGTATCATGTTTATATACATTCACTAAACATTTAAATATGAAATTATAAAACAAGGACAATATACTAATTTTAATTTAATAAATATTTTTGTCCATATCCCAGTTTTGATGTTCAATATTTGTCGCCAAAGACAGCTACAAAAAAGGCAGTGAAATACAGCTTGTAGTTAAATTGTAATTAAATGTGACATGTCATGACATTGAACGCGCCGCTTTATTTTACTGTTCCTATCCCTTTTCATTCCGCACAATACGATAGTGACAGCATATGTGGTTTCTTCGGAGCTCGACAACACTCGACGGCTTACGAATGGAGCCATAGAACATTTCAATTCAAATTTGAAAATAGTGATTGAAGAAAAAATATGGCCGCAAATTGACCGCTCCGCTCATATAGTAAAAATAATAAAAAGTGCGCATCTTTGAAACAAGAAGAACCCTGGCCAGGGCCCAAGATAACAAAATACAAGAAATTAAGGTACGTGTTGTGCGTTTACATTCCCGCTTCCCGCTTCTTCCTTTCACAATATTCACTCTACCAAAAATCCAGCGACCTACATAATTGTTTTTCCGCTATCCCATTTTGTGGTCCATTACGAGCCGCATAAAACCCGCTTCAAACCCGCTTCATGCGTATTGTTATTGACGAGATTTGTTTAAAACCGCGATTTTCTGTAGAAAATCATAACCGCATTGCGCCGACATTCGGCCGGCTTCTGTGTAGAATCTACCTACACAATTAAATAAAAACGTCCGCTCACAGTACTCTCACACCGCTCACCGCTTATTTTGAATAAGATTTTGGTATAAGTGTTTTATTTCATAAAATATCTATCCGCCATCTTTTACCATGGAATCTAAGCTCAAGTTGTTACAAGAGAAAAATAAGGTTCGCTTTGAACGTCTTTCTAAATTATACGAGGTAGGCAAAAATTTGTCTCCATCTACTACCGAATTGCGCTCGATTGAGACTTTTATGTCCGATAGTCAAACTGTAGACATATTGCGTAATGATTTCATGCAAACTTTGGATGAAATTAACCTATTACACATGGAATTAGATCCCAAATTCCAACCAAGTTATAAGTCACTTTCATCATTTGAAGATATTTATGCTCGTGTTGTAAGGTTTCGTGTAAATCTAAAAGGTAAATCCGTTTCTTCGAGTGCAGTTCCGCAAACAACGAATAAGGCTCCCTTCAAACTAGCTCCGCTTAATATTCCTAGCTTTGACGGAAAAATTGAAAATTGGCCCGTTTTCTATGAATCTTTTAAAGCTAATATACATTGTAATCCAGATTTAACAGATTCTCATAGAATTCAATATTTAGTTGGAAGGCTCACCGGAAATGCATTAAAAATTATAGCAGGCGTGATTCCTTCTGGCGAAAACTATAAGTCCATTTGGGACAGTTTAACAAAGAAATATCAGGATAAGAGAGCCCTAGGTTCGTATTATGTTTCCACGTTGCTTAATATTAAAGCCGCTTCAAATAACTCGGTCGCATTAAATAATTTCATAGATACATTTGACGCTGCCGCCGCTGCACTAAATCAATTAAAAATAGAAGATACTTTTGATTTCATTTTATTTAATTTAGCATTCCGCAAATTAGATTCAAGTACCGCTCAGGCGTTTGAAATGACTGCTAGAGATAAAATAATTCCGAGTTATTCAGATTTAGTTGAATTCATTAAAAGTCAAGTAAAAATATTAGATCGCACTACTAATAATAATAATTCATTCAACCGCATTAATCAAAATAACAATGCTACTATTAATAATTCAAACCGCTCCCGCCATACAGTCCATTCGTTCGTAACCCGCAATAATAATAATATCGACAACCGCTCTGTATGTTCAATGTGTAATACGTCTGAACACTTTCAGCTTTATACTTGCCCCGCATTTAAATCTTTGTCACCGAAAAATCGCCTTGAATTTATTAAATCGAAAGTAGGGTGTGTAAACTGCCTTAGCTTGACACATTCCGTGTCAAAATGTAATTCGAAGTATAAATGTAGACAATGTGGAAAAAGTCATCATTCTTTGTTGCATTTAGATTCATCCTCAAATAAAAACTCACCTTCTGCGTCATTTCGAGATTCGTTCACTAGGACAACCATACAAGACAGCGCTGCTTCGGCTGAAACTGGTACAGAGAATTGCGCCTCCACCTCCGCGGCATCAATGCCCGTTATTAGCAAAGATCGCGAGCACGTATCGCTCTGCGCTCGCTCACCTGACCTAACGAATGTTCTTCCCTGTACCACGTTAACTTGTCATAACCGTACTGAAGTGCTTCTTTCTACCGCCAGTATTTACGCGTATAATAATGATAAGAATATAAAAGAAACTGTTCGATGTCTTATTGATAATGCTTCACAGAACAATTTGATTACTCTAAACTGTTGCAAAAAACTTAATTTGAAAATTATTCCGCTGTCAAATTCGACTTTAAAGGGTGTTGGTTTGACTTCCCGGCCTGTTATAGGGTATGCTAATTTTACGATTTCTGCGAAAAATAATAAACAAACTTTTAACTTAACCGCATTAGTCATAGATTGTATTACCGATCGTCTTCCTATAGATTATATTGACACATCTATTGTTAGGCATCTGGTAAACATACCGCTTGCAGATCCATTCTGGCATATTCCTGGTGAAATCGAAATTGTCCTAGGAGCAAAGTTATTCCCATTCTTACTTCTTAGTGGAAAAGTCATTGCACCGCCAGCTCCGCCCGCTATTGAAACTGTTTTTGGATTTGTTTTCATGGGTGACGCCGCTGCTAATACCGCTTCGTCAGTCATTGGCGATATAACCGCAATTCCATCTTCATCTTCCGCTTCATTTCTTACTTCTTTTGAAAAAAGTATAGATGCCTCTCTTTCTAAATTCTGGGAATTAGAGGAAGTTCCTGTGAATAAATTTCTTAGTCGTACTGATGAAGAATGTGAACAAATATACTCTTCTACAGTCTCTCGCGACTCATCTGGTCGCTATTGCACCGTGTTACCATTTGCTAAGGATCCCAGTAGCTTAGGGAACTCGTACACTGTTGCTCATCGCCGTTTATTGGCACTGGAACGCAGACTTAGCGACACAGATTTACGTGTGAGCTATAACGCCGCTATCATGGATTACATAAATAACAAATACTTAGATCCAGTGTTACCATCGGACGAGTCTGATGGAGGTTATATAATTCCTCACCACCCAGTTGTCAGATTGGACAAACAGACTACTAAAGTCAGGGTTGTTTTGGACGCGAGTGCTCAATGTCATAATGGTGTATCTCTCAATGATATTTTACACACTGGACCTAATCTTCAAGCTGATTTATTTTTATTATTACTTAATTTTCGTTTATTTCCAGTAGCTTTAACTGCAGATATAAGGCAGATGTATCTTCAGATACTTGTAACTGAGGAACATCAAAAATATCAAAAAATACTCTTTCGATTTGACCCTTCTGAACCGATTCGTATGTTCAAGTTCAACAGAGTGACGTTTGGACTTAGGTCGAGCCCATTTATTGCAATGCGCACAGTTCGTCAACTTTGTAATGATGAACGTTCTAATTTTCCTGTTGCAGCAGCTATAGCTGAAAAGGAGCTCTATATGGATGATTTAGCTAGTTCAATTTTAAATGAATCAGATGCTGTCGATGCTTCCACACAGTTGATTAAAATGTTTAAATCAGGTGGTTTTGATTTAGTTAAATGGTCGAGTAACTCTAAAATGGTACTTGATAATATTCCGCTACCGCTAAGACTTTCACAACAAGTAGAATTTGATAAATCCGCTTCTCTTAAAATATTAGGGCTGGAATGGCAGCCGGAGAGTGACACATTTGTTTTTAAAATAAATAACGATAATCGCTCTTGTACCAAACGTTCTATACTTTCTTCAATCGCCCGCTTATGGGACGTGTTAGGTTTTGCCGCGCCTGTAATTGTTTATGCTAAACTTCTAATTAAAGAACTTTGGCTTCAGAAGGTTGGATGGGATGAAGCACCTCCGACAAATATATCCGCTATGTTTATTAAATTTAGAGAACAATTGCCACTTCTTGCTAATTTAAAAATTCCGCGCCATCTGGCTGTAGCTCAGGGTTCTAAGGTTAATATAGTTGCTTTCGCTGACGCTAGTATGAAAGCGTATGGCTGTGTTGTTTTCTTACATGTTACCGATCTTACTGGTAACATATGTGTCCGCTTGGTTTGTGCAAAGTCAAAGGTTGCGCCAGTCAAAGTAGTTTCACTTGCCCGCTTGGAGCTCTGTGCTGCCGTCATAATGTCTAAGCTAACTAAATTAGTCTACTATACTTATTCAGCGCGCACGCCTATAGATAATGTTTATGCTTTTTCAGACTCAAAAATAGCTCTTTCGTGGATTCATTCATCTCCACATCGGTGGAATATTTTTGTCAGCAATCGTGTTGCCAAATGTCACGAGAATCTAGAGCCTAAAAACTTCTTCCACGTCGCCGGAGTTCAGAATCCCGCAGACTGTCTGTCGAGAGGTTTATTACCTGAACAATTACTCACGCACAAATTATGGTGGAACGGTCCTGAATGGTTAATTACGCCTGTGCCACAGTGGCCGATAGAATCTTTTCAGCCTGAAAAATGTGAAGACTTGCCAGAATTTAATAGTAAAACGCTTGTCGCAACCGCTTCTCATGGTGTAGAATTGTCTCCTCTTTGTTCTCTATCGTGCAAAGTTTCTTCATGGAATAAATTGTTAAGAATAATTGTATATATTTTACGCTTTGTAAGATTATTGCCCCGCTCTAAAAGGTTAGAGACCTCTCATATAATTACCGCTGAAAACTATTTGCTTCGATCAGTTCAAATCGCTCATTTTACACATGTCATAAATGATCTGAAAAAGGGTAATATACCTTCTGCCCCGCTTAATAAATTAGACTTATTTATATCGAAAGATAAATTAATCAGAATAGGAGGTCGATTAGCTAATTCAAACTTACCGTTTGAAGCGAAACATCCTATTTTACTTCCTAAACATGATAATGTTACTTACTTGATCATAGACTATTTTCACCGCGTACATTGTCATACTGGTGCCGCTCTTCTTAGCTCTTTGATTCGCCAAAAATATTGGATAATATCATCTCGATCTGTTATACGGCAACGAGTACATAATTGTAATTTTTGTTTTAAAAATTCTCCTTCGCATCCAACTCCTAAGATGGCGAATTTACCCGCATTTCGTGTTCAAGAGACAAAAGCTTTCGTTCATACTGGCGTGGATTACGCTGGGCCTATTAACATCACTATTTGTAGACGTCGTGGTCAGCGAAGTCAAAAGGCATATATTTGCCTATTTATTTGTTTAGTGACGAAAGCAGTTCATATTGAACTTGCCTCAGATTTATCTTCTATTACATTTCTTTCTGCGTTTAAGAGATTTATATCCCGTAGGGGTCCAGTTTCTCATCTATATTCCGATAATGGAACTAATTTCGTTGGCGCTAAGTCTCATTTGAATGAGCTTTATAATTTTTTACTTTCTTCAGATTATAATGATTTACTCTCAAGCGAGCTTGTAAATCGCCGCATAGAATGGCATATGTCTCCTCCTCGCGCTCCGCATTTTGGAGGAATTTGGGAGTCAAATATAAAAAGTTTGAAGACTCATTTGTACCGCATTATTGGCAATCAACTACTTACATATGAAGAGCTTTTAACAGTATTAACACAGATTGAAGCAATAATGAATTCACGACCACTCTGCGTACTACAGGAAGAACCGCATCTTGAGCCTTTAACTCCCGCGCACTTTATTATGGCTTCTCCACTACAGTACTTGCCACTCGCACCTGTATCTTCTACGCCGCTAGTTACACGTAAATCGCTTCTCGATCAAATGATTCGCTCATATTGGAAAAGATGGCATTTAGAGTACTTGAATAATTTACAGGTTCGTCAGAAATGGTTGAAAGATGTAACGAATGTCAAAATTGGTACTGTAGTGTTGATACATGAAGATAATGTTCCCCCATTACGATGGCCAATGGGAATCATTGAAAAAACTTATCCAGGTGCAGACGGTACTGTGAGAGTAGCTTTAGTTAAAACTCAAAATGGTTTTCTTAAAAGACCAATAATTAAATTATGTCCATTGCCGTCGCAATAACAATACCGCATTTTCTTAATAATTTCTTATTTTATGAATGTTATTATATTATTTTTTCCGCTTTAGTTAATATTAAAATCCACTACTATTTACGCTACTCTATGAGTGATTTCCTTTTATTTTTCTTTTGAGAAAGCGATGTTTCTCAAGGCGCCGGAGGATGAACGCGCCGCTTTATTTTACTGTTCCTATCCCTTTTCATTCCGCACAATACGATAGTGACAGCATATGTGGTTTCTTCGGAGCTCGACAACACTCGACGGCTTACGAATGGAGCCATAGAACATTTCAATTCAAATTTGAAAATAGTGATTGAAGAAAAAATATGGCCGCAAATTGACCGCTCCGCTCATATAGTAAAAATAATAAAAAGTGCGCATCTTTGAAACAAGAAGAACCCTGGCCAGGGCCCAAGATAACAAAATACAAGAAATTAAGGTACGTGTTGTGCGTTTACATTCCCGCTTCCCGCTTCTTCCTTTCACAATATTCACTCTACCAAAAATCCAGCGACCTACATAATTGTTTTTCCGCTATCCCAGACATTGACAAAAATTTATATATAAAAAATTATATCTTTTACTAAAAATTATATCTTTTACTAAAATATATAATTTTATTTTAATTTTTGGCGTACTCACTGTTAGTGTTGTCTCTTACAATAGCATCCAAAGGGAGAGCAAAAAAGGGAACCATCCCTTTTTTCCCGTTGCTGCCGTTTGGCACCGGTATCGTAATACAAGTGGCGTGTCCATAATAACATGTACGGCGGGTGTTACAACGCTTTGAAGGGCGGTTGGACCGCCTTGTTCGAACCAAAATTTAATTCCATTGGAAAATCTTTCCTCGAAAAGCACCCTGCTAATCAAGCCGGCATCGAACCCGGGACTGTGACGACTTCCCGGGAACTGCGTCTATGGACCCGGGTTTGAGGAAAACGATGCTTGATTTATTATTTATTGGTGACGGCTTTGATGTTTATAGATGTACAATCTATAAACATCAAAGCCGTCACCAATAATATTAATAAATCATTTCCAATCTAAGGACCTATATACCTACGTATTTTGCTTTTAGTAATTTGCTATTACTTACAGATTTACCTAGTAATTAGCGAATTTATTGTTTTTGTTTAGTCGTTTCTAGGGATTAATAATAATGTGAAGGTTATTAGACGCAAAAAAAATTAATTTCAGTTCGTAGTGAAAACCATGTCTTCGGATAGACTCGCAAGGTCTAAAAGAAAATATGACTACTAATAAAGAAAATAGTACAATAGGTAAGTAATTTTTGACGTTACATCATAACATGTGCTCGTCGATTTAAGTACACGATATTATATTTTAATTTGTTGTACCCATCTATAAATACCGACAAACGGATTCACTAAACTTTTTCTTCTAGATTCAGGATTAAGCGCAGCCTCTTAGAATGCGGGGTCGCTGAACCCCACCAGGCTGCAGCTATGCAGTTCCCAAAAATCGTTTCAAATCTCTCTTTTGTATTCGGCTTGATATTTTTCCCATTATTATCCTTGGTGAGTAATAAGATTAGGGATTGGGATGCAGTCTGTTCGAGGAATGCTTATAATTTATTGCGTCCCTGAATGTGACGGGTTGACGCGGACAGCCAAGGGCGGTTACTTTTATATCTATATATATAAAACTCTTCCGTTACTGAGTGACTGACTGACAGACAACGCACAGTCGAAACTACTGGTCGTAGACAGCTGAAATTTGGAATGTAGGTTCATTGGGATATGTAGGGGAGCACTAAGAAAGGATTTTTGGAAATTCAACCCCCAAGGGGGGGAAAAGGGGTAAAAACGTTTCTATGAAAAATCTTATTCCTTGGGTTTATAAACTTGAAAATTGGCATGAACACGTACATAGTAAATATGTTTGACATTATAAGTTTTTTCAAACTACCCTCCAATCGTGATTTAGGGGGTGCGATTGGGTGACTGATTTATTAACGCACAGCCGAAACCGCTCGGTATAGGAGTCTGAGATTTTGAACAGAGGTTCCTTTAGTAACATAAGTGAGCACTAAGAAGGGATTTTTGAAATGTCCCCCAAGGGGGGGAAACGGGATAAACTTAGCCGGGGCTGCGGGAAAGTTCTAACGAGATACCGTGGCCCCGGAACGCAAAGGGCAACTGAAGGAACGAGGTGGGTTTTAGTCAGTAAAAGTCTGACCCTCCCTTCCGTTCCACCCAGAGCGGGAGAGGTCATTTGATGATTTCCCATCCTTAAAAAAAAAGACTTTGTATGACAACTTTCAGTCGTCTCTTTAACATACATAATAACATACATAATTATGTACATACATGCATAACATTAATAACATCACGCCTTTAAATCCCTATTTTGTGTTAACACTACCCATACAAACAGCTAAAAGGAAACAAGTGAAGAGACGAAATTTGTCCGCATCCATTTTCACCTAAATTCTTAACGTTAATGAGATTTACTTTTTATTATCAGGTCAACCTAATAGCCTCACATGTACGTATAACTTCGTAAGAATTTTCTTTCAACTCCTAACCGTTGAGGAGTTGTACCTTCCATCATCAGCTCATTCACATGGGATGATGACTATCAGACGCAAATACTTAAACAGATCTATGAAATTGTCAAAAACGTAATTGCCTGTAAATTTGAGGTTTGCCCTTGATTTCCCTGGAATACCATCATCAGATCCTGACTAGGTAACAACGGGACCAACTTGAAAGTATACTCTACCGAACAAAAAAAGAATCACGTAAATCGGTCCATAAATCTCGGCGTAATCGGTATGCATAAATAAAACACCCGAATTTTATATATAAAATCGAAAAACACTCACTTAGGAATCACGAAATCTCAAAATCTACTGAGCCAATAAAGATGAAATTTGACAGGAACGTAGATTTTAATTAGGAGGGATACACTAAGAAAGAATTTTTTGGAAATTAAATTCCTAAGGGGGTAAAATGGGAGAAATTTTATGGCGTATCCTTATAATCTAAAATAAATTTGCGCGGGCGAAGCCGCGGGCAAAAGCTAGTTTATTAATATTAAAAGAGAATTTCTGATTGTTCTTCGAAGTTCCAATCGTTGGAGGAAATATATCTGACCGACATTTTTTATTTTCCGAAGAGCACAGCTTTTTAAAATAATATAACATGTCCAAGTTCTGTATCTCACCACATTTTATTTTATTGCATTTTCAGTGCTTTTTCACTTTTGGGTTCAAAGGTAGAAATCCAGTTAAAACATTCCTAGACCGTACATGCAGTGATATGATTTAAATAAGTAATAGTCGTCAACTTTTCTTAAATTGTTTTATTTTGTCATTGTACCATATTATTATGAATGTTTCCTGAACCTTAGTCCTGTCCCATAAAGGGCTTGTTCCATCCTTCCCTCTAACCAATGCATCAGCGACTTCTCTCTACAAAAGACATAACAAAGGCAAAGGGTACCTAACGAAACCTCTGCCACACCTACAGCAAATATTGATCTTGATACCCGCGTGATAAACACATGCAAATATTTCCTGAAATTCACGAGACACGATCTGCGAATGATCACCGTTCAAATATTGTGGCGTGATCTAGCTTATGTCTTTGAGACCTGAGAGTAGCGTACAAAGAAACAAGAAATATTTTCTAATCTATAAGCGTATCATAATCCTCCTGGCATCTTTACCTCTTTGAAAAGGAAACTGTGGTCTTATAGATTCGGCGAATGAGCACTCCGCTTATGTTCAAGAATCGTTTGAAAACCATCAATGAATGTTACGCACAGGTCGTGTGCGCCCGTCAACAATTTTCCAGACGACTGTTTGTCTAGTGCGTTGTCCATCGGTTAGCGAGACCCACATAATGGAGCCACTAATGAGCAAACACAGCGATGAAAACATACTGCCACAGGGAGTACATACCATATGAACATACCAGATGTAAGCCTGTAGGGCCGTCTAACAGAATCATCACAAAAACTCATCCATTTCAAAAGGTTCAATTTCTCTGGTTTATGCAATTAAGAGTCCACCTCTTAGCGATAGGTTCCAAAGAGCAGCTATTTCAAACATAACATATAGTCACGTCTATGCGGGTATATACCCTTGCGGGGTAGATAGTGCCAACAGTCATCAAAAGACTGTATGGCCACGCTTTGCTCCTTGGATAGAATGTAGATTCAAATAGTGACAGGTTGCTAGCCCATCACATAAAAGAGGAATCCCAAGTAGTATATAAAAGCCTTAGTTATATAAGCCTTAGTCGCCTATTACGACATCCATGGGAAAGAGATGGAGCGTTCCTATTCTTTTTTTTATTGATGCCGGAACCACACGGCACATATTCACATTCTGTAAAAAAACATCCACGGAATTTTCTGTAAAATCTAGGCGCGCGACGATTGTATACTCTCCTCTTTGTACCAAATAGTTGATAAACTTATCAACTAATTATATAACTAAGTTTATCAACTATTTGGTACAAAGAGGAGAGTATACAATCGTTCAATGCTCACCGATACTATCTTACAGCGACGGAAAACATCATGGGGTCGAAACCTGTTTTATTATATAACTGAATGACTGACCAAATTACTAATATTATAAATGCGAAAGTTTGTATTTCAGGATGTCAGTATGAATGTTTGTTACTCTTTCACGCAAAAACTTCTTAATCGATTACGATGAAATTTGGTATGTAGGTAGCTGAAGATCCAGAATAACATATAGGCTACTTTTTATCCCGGAGTTCCTGCGGCCTCTAGTGATAAAATAAGCCATTCAGTTACATTCACTGTCACTTCATGAGATTTACCTGCATGAGGAGTATGTGTAAAATTGAGTCAACATCAGCTTGCACCAGCGGAGCACGTGGGTGGCGCGTGGTGGAAAACTGAGACAGTTTCCTGAGCAAATAGGAGTGTTTGGATTTCAAATTGTGGGGAGAGGTTGTTTGTGCAAACTGCTGAAACGGATGTTTGCTCGCGGTTCATGCTGTTATTAAATGGGATGGATCGCTTCATCTCTTGGAATAAGTTATAATTCAACAATTAATAAATATGTATTCAAGTGAAAATCACGCAGATTGAACTAGCCCCATAAAAGTTCGAAAATTGGGTAAGTAATTGCTCTTTTAACAAGTCTATCTATTTGCATCGAAAAAAAAATTAATTAGTTTTTTATTATTTCTATTTTAAATCAAAAGAGGCTTCACACTAAGTAATGAATGTAAAATAAAATAAAAAGTGTTACAACAATAAAATTTCCAGAATTTTTTTTTGCAAATTTTCCGCATTTCGCAGATTTCCAGTATTAGTGGTGAAAGCGCCGGCGCGCGGGGATCCCGCTCTCCGCTGGAAAACCTCCGAGCGGGGTTTACCGCTTTACGGTCTCCACGCCGATAATGCATCTCATCGTCTGTTTTTGTTACTTACAAACAAGGGCACACACAATAATAGACTTTATTTTTTCGAGAAAACATGAGAATAGCTATAGTTAGATCTCATGTAACTTAAAGTTGTCGTATTGTAGATGCGAGACTTAATTTTCTGGACAATATCCTGAGCAACATATATTATATCAGCGGCCAACCTTTCAAACGGGAACATAATCTGTCCATAACTTTCCGAAATTAGCGCATACATAACTACAAACGGAAAAAATGGGGGGTCTTATTGTAGTACCTATGTAGTGATTACATATTTAGTTCCTTTCATACTAATATCGTAGTTGACTATCTAAATGATAAAAAAACGCTTACAGTTCCCTTAGATAATAATTTTACAGAAAAGTAGGATACGCTTGATTATGCTGTCTTCATGGTACCTACCACGAATTTTGTACACATACATACATAAATCACCCCCCTTTCCAGGAGAGGTAGGCAGAGACCACATCTTGTCACGATCCCTGCATACTTCTTTCGTTTCAGCTTTCGATCAAGATACGTTCGTCTAGTCTAAGGCTTCCCACTCCAAAAGTCCCATTCACATTTCCATTGTATATTTGCTTAGTCAATCTGCTTTCATTCATCCTCTCGACATGACCTAACCATCTAAGCATTTCCTTTTCTATTCCTGTCATTACATCTTCTTTCACATCTCAACATTTCCTTATCACGCTATTCCTTAGGTATCCTGTCACTCAATTTCCACCGCGTTTATTCTACTTTCGTGCTTTTTCTGCCACACCCAATTTTCACTCCCATACATACCAACACGCCCCTATGCACCGCCAAGCGAGCCTTTTTGGACAACTTCTGCCAGCTCATAAAGGCATGCAATGCTCCATTCACCATGTTCCCGGCGTTCACTCTTCTTTCAATATCACTATCACACTTTTGTAAATGAAAGTAAATAAATAAATACTTACATTTCCAACATAGCAACAATTATTATTCTACAAAAATGCGCATACCACGCCGCGTGGTAAAACACGCGCGCCGAGGGATTTCCTAAACATTAGAAAAGCGCAATTTTTTATGCATGCGTAATGACCATTTTCTCGTGCCATGCATATTTCAGTGATGCCTACGTTTGGATTGGAATTTGTCAACTCAGGCGGGTCGGTGACGTCGGAAAAACCGTCTCTATGCTGTAATCGCTTTAAGATAAGGCCATCGCTCGGTATCTTGAGCTTATATTTCGAGAGAATGTCGCGATTTTGATAACTATCACGAGAGGGCTCTGATAAGTGTCAGCGTGGTCGAGCGGTTAAGGTATCTGACTTTAAAAGACGTGATGCACAGAATATAATGATACGTATCTTATGCTTTCAGTTACGATGAGGACGTCCTGGTAAAGGGTCAGGTCAAACGTACCCGAAAACGCCGAGCTTGCATGAAGAGAGTTATGAATGAGGATGAAGCGAAGGAAGTATGCAGAGATCGTAGCAAGTGGAAAGAGGTAGAGGTAGTCATTGCCTACCCCTCCGGGAAAGAGGCGTGATTTTATGTATGTATGTACGATGAAGGAAAACATCGGGAGAAAACCTACACATCCAGGGAAAACATGTAAAAATGGTCAAATACGAGTATGGGTGAAACTCGTGCGAAGGTTCCGGAGTTCAGACGTTTCGTGTGGTACCGGCGGACCTTCTCCGGCGGCTTCTCCCCTGGGAGAGGTAAACACACAACTGGAATTAATTCCAGGTTTCCTAGTACAACCATGAGGGGGGCGAAGAAAAACAATCCTTTTATTTGTTCTTCCAGCTTCTCGGAACTGTTTACGCGAGATAAAGTAAATAAATAAACAAACAAACAAGTGATTCACAGAGATAGTTGAAATCTTATTCATTTGTTGTTGTTTTGATGCTGTGATGGGCTACCATTCCAATGAAGCACTACAATGGTACAATTTAACTGCAGGAAAAACCTAACTTTACCCACTCCAAATAATGATTTAAGACTCTGATACAGTTGATCTAAGTTGAATTCTTGCCTGTCGCATGGGATGGTGGGAACCTTGAACACGCAAAGATGGGAGAGAGGAATGACAAAAAGCTATATTAGTAAATATACTTATATGTCATCGGTATGTGTTTTACGGAAGGAGATTGATATATTATATGATAGATTTTACTATTTTCCTAGGTTCAATAAGGTTATTCTGAATGTCTGCTGTGTGACTGGCTGCTCAGTTCAAAAAGACTTTATTCCAATGCAGTTTTATTTAGATAAAAAGATTTACTCGTCTTTGAATTGATTAGTTTCCAACCTCAATCAATATCAATAATTTAAAGGAAAGTATATCTATACTTAAATATTTTGTGCGAGGAAAGCTAGCTAAGCTGCTAAAAATAAGAAAAAATACTTAATTATCCTCTACGACCTGTCAAAAATCTTGCATTAACCGTTGCCACAGAACGGCACGTTATTGTTGTAAATGTTAGTAAACCTTAGGTTTTGTGGTGGTCAAGTTGGATGGCCGGGGAAACCCGAGCGCGGTGTAATCGGCCGCGACCTCCGCCAGACGACCAAAAACTAATGTCACTGTTTATTCAGGTGTGAACTGTACCGTTGGCATTGGGTCACCTCTTTGAGAATGGTTTTTCAGTTCTTTTGCACGTTTGGGAGAAAGAGTAGTAAATGCAGACTTCGGAGCTTGTGTTTAAAACCGTACGGAAAAGATAATTTTGTTGAAACTTGCAACTTCTAGGGTAGAAATTTTGTATGATATGAAGTAATGGGTCTGCTGGAAGAGATTTTGTTTTGAAATAAGCAGAACCTTTGTAATTTTGTTTCTTGTGTTTATCATTCTCGATGTTTTCTGTGTACATAAATTAGTAAATAAATAATTTATAAAAACATTCTCAGCGTTTTTAAGAAGTTCTCTTCGCTATTTGTATGCTTAATGTATCTCTGTGCCAAAGTTGATCAAATTGGTCCGTTTTTTATAACTCAGAAAAGGGGCTATTGATGTAGCAGGAGGTAGGATTCGAACTACCATTGTTTCGACCACCGACTCTCTTATTTAACAAAAAGTCAAATTGATAAATAACAATTACTTTTATACTTGCTCGTGATCATAAGGCCTAGAAGAACGCACCATGACGTAGTGTCTAGAGTACCACAAAACAGAGCAGAGCTGCCGGAAGAGAAGAGACCAATGAATGCGGACGAAGCGAAAGAAGTACTTATGCAGGGATTGTGGCAAGTGGAAAGATGTAGTCCCTGCCCCTCCGAGAAAAAGGCGTGATTGTACAACTAAATACATATATTTTAGGTTAAACTTTCCGAGTATTCAAAAATAATCCAAACAATGAACCAGGGGAATGTATTAAATTAAAAAGATCCATAACTTAATATGATTTTTTTATTGATTACTTACTTTATTATAACGCCTTATAGCTAAACAATACTGATTAAAATGGACGGTATTTTAAACAAGATTACTTCTCTAGAGTGATGAACTGTTATTTTTTATACGTATATTGTGTAGGAATTTACACCCTAGACTATAAATTATTATGATTACGCGACAAATAAACATGCAAGTGTTGCGGAGGTCAGACGGGAATCGCTTCGTGTAAAAACAGCCAATGCTGAGGTGAGGACGCAACCGGGATTAAAGCCAGGATGGAGAAGAAGACTATTTAAACGTAAATATCTCGTAGTCCCGAACAGAGAAGTTGTAGTCATGCGCGAGCGACGCAGGCGCGGCCGGGTCGCCGTACGAGTGTAAGTTGCTGTAACTGTCGCTGTTGCCGTTGCAGTTGCTGGAGATCATCAGGTCTGCGCCGGCGCCGAATATTGGGCCGCAACTGAAAAAAGGAGAAAATCGAAAGTGATAGAAAAATTATGGGGACGTAGCAGCGGGTGGAAGTGCTCTTATCTTCATCAAAATCCAGCTACTTAAATATTATATATAAATGCGAAAGTTTGTTCATCTGCAAAATTCATAATTCAAAATTTGGGACATTTTAAAAATCACTTAAAATTAAGATTATTGCCGCTTCCAAAAGGTCAGTACAATATTAGCGGTAACAAAATGCACTGCAGCATTTTCTGCAAATCTGAGTCAACTTCACAACAATCAACAACAATCCTAACTTATATTGAAAGGATATATGAGAAGTGTTTTAATTAAATTTTCATAATACTATTGTGGGTTCACAGATAACTACTGGACCTATTTTAATGAAATTTTGTATATATATTGTATATCACCTAGGTTAAACAAAATTTCCATAAACATAATAATTCAAGTAAATGCCAACAAATAAGTTTCAGTTGTTGTGAAACACAATGAATGGTTCACGAGAGGTTAAATAGTTTTTGTGACAAAGTTAATGCCATAGAAGCACAAGTTGTAGAAGTACAGAAGGTAGCAGAGGAAGTCCCTGTTTTAAAAGAAGAAATAAATAAGCTGAAGCAGGAACTTCGGGACAGGGACCAATGGGCTAGGGCCAACAATGTGGAAATTCGAGGAATCCCTCTAAAGAAAAATGAAAATCTTTATGAAATTATAAATAGAATCACATCTTTGTGCAACTTCTCGGTGAGGAAAGAAGATGTTAACTACATTGCACGCATTCCCACGCGGTCTGCAGCTCCTGAGAAACCAATAGTGGTATCTCTTAACAACCGCTACACCAAAGACGAGTTTGTGGCATTAGCAAGGAAGAATAAAGAACTTAACCTCTTGAATTTGGGCTTCGGCACGGCGGGAAACTTCTATGTCAATGATCATTTGACTCAGTTTAATAAAGAACTGCTAAGAAAGGCAAAATCTTTGGCGAAAGAAAATAATTTTCAATATGTTTGGGTCAAATATTGTAAAATTATGGTCCGAAGAGCGGATTCATCACCGATAATTTTTATTAAAAGCGAAAAAGACTTACAAAAAATAACATGATTTATTTTTGTCTTACGTTTTTCATACTAATAGATAATAGCTTAATTTTCAGTTTGGGAACCATGTGTTGTTTACGTGAATTGGGATTCTCGGAAATATTGTTTACAATGGGTTGTGGCATTAATTATCTAAACGAAGTAAGTACGGATATGCGCTTACATTTTTCGCTCGTTTATGCATTTTCAATTAGGGTCAATATTGCGTGTAAAGGTTCTGTGTGGCAACTCTTATCTGTACTCGTCGCACTAATACAAATGTGCCTTAGTAACAGGTATGATTCGATTTTACATTATTACTTGTTGTATGTATACTCTAATGCCTACGCTGATGGTCATTATTTGCGTGTGTTAATGAACACATTGAGTGAAATTTCGAGTTTATATGTTATCCTTGTATAATCTATAGTTAATTACGTTGTTGCAAATTAGGAATATTTATTATAATAATAAATCAATGTTATACTCATGTTACTCATCTATTAGGTACTATATTCATCATTCCGTGTTTTATGAGAAAAGTGTTTTGCTTTAGTTTGTTTCTATTAAGTTATTGCTTAAATATTTCCGGGCCTTGATAAAATGAGCATTTATTATCAAAATACCCGAGGATTAAGAAGCAAAACACACATTTTTAAACGGAATTTATTGATGAATCAATATGACGTCATATCGATTACAGAAATGGCATTTGTGATAATGAATTGTTTGATGATAGGTACATTGTGTGGAGGAATGACAGGTTGTATTCACGTACTTTAGAAAAACTTGGAGGAGGAGTGATTTGTGCTACGCGACGCGATTTAGCCGCGGTAGGTCGTCCTGAGTGGAGCTCCACCGCCGAGGACTGTGGGTAACTGTTACGCAACGCATGAGCGACCGGCAACTTAAAAAGACACACCTTTGTACTATTTATTTATGCTCGGAAAAACATGGATATTCGTTCAATAGCCAACTGCAAAATTTCTCAGTCAGATTATCCATGATTGTAAATTCAAACCCTAATGATTTCTTTGTTATATTAGGAAACTTTAATTTAAGCAACGTTGATTGGTCGCATGTTAGTGGAGAATTGCAGCCATCGCGGATAGCGGGCGAAAGCCAGGTATATTTTTTTGATACCATTTCGGAGTGTAATTTAATACAATTTAATCATTTTCGGAATGTTAGCAAAAGCCGGATATTGGACTTGGTATTAAGCAATACTGATCTATTGGTTGATTGTTGTGAGGATCCGTTGGTACCCGAGGACGACCATCATAAAACGTTAAATATTTATTTACCTTTATCCACCGTTGAAGTTCAGAAAGTAAAACCTAAGCTAAAATATTTTTATGAGTCCGGTGATTATGATAAAATTAATTCACTCTTAATGGAAATCGACTGGGATGTGTGCTTAAATAGCGAAAGTTTAGAAAGTGCAGTAACATATTTTTATCAATGCCTATATGATATTAGAGATAAGCACATACCTAGCAAAATTATTCAACCAAATTCGTTTCCGCCGTGGTATAATGCTGCTTTAAAAAAAGTTTTAAATTGTTCCTTTGTTCGTAGTATACTTGAATACTGTTCTCAGGTATGGAATCCTCAATACAATATTTACATCGACAGAATTGAGTCTATTCAGCGTAGGTTGTTGAGATACATACAGAATAAAAGCGGTCATTACGTGGAGGGTTATAGTGAGAGATGTAAGAAACATCACTTACTGCCACTAAGAGAAAGACGTAATATTGCAGACATTGTGCAACTTGTAAAAATAGCGCAATCTAAAGTTAATGCGCCTTATCTCTTATCAAGGATCAATCTAAGAGTTTCGAATAGAACTATGAGAAATCCTAACATTTTGTTTATACCTCAATGTGCCACAAACTACAGAAAAAATACATTCTTTTTACGTGCTTCTGAGTCTCTTAATAGGTGCACAAATATTGATGAACTTGATTTATTTAACTCGAGCGTTAATACATTAAAAATAAACTATGCATACGTTGGTTTGACATGGTTCCCTAACTCAGTTATTAACTCAGTTGTTAGTGAGATGTTACTTACTAGTTATAAGGAGTTTATTCGTTCTAGATAACCTTATTCTTTTTTCCTGTCGATTACATTCTATTATTGTATTCACTTTAGGTATACTTACATTTTGATTTTTTTTTTTGGTTAACCATTATAATTAGTTGACAAGTTACTATTTGTTATTTAGTCTTTATTTTTATAAGTAGTTTTAGTTTTAATTTAATTAGTTTGTAAGTATTTTTTTCTTTCTTTATATAAGTAGTTTTAGTTTTAATTTGATTTAATTGTAATATTTATATTCATCACATCATACGAAAGAACGCATGACTATAACAAGTACAGCTTCGTCTGCTATGGAGAAAATTTATTTAGATCTGTTGACAAGTAAGTTTACTGAAAATCATATGCAAAAACTTCATAATTGTGCTTATTGTTATTTGTTTTATTAATATTTAAGAAGATTTGTACTGTTCAGTTTTCCGAATAAAATAAAATAAAATAAATTAATGTTTATTATTTTAACCAAAGCATTCTTTTTTAATAATTTATATAATAAGTCATCATGCCTTATATTTGACGGTATCTGTGGCACAGAGGTAGTGCGCTTGTCTGTGACAGTGAGTCCCGGGCAGGGTATTATGAGGGACGAACTTTTTTTGATTGGCCTGGGTCTTTTCTAGTACAACTAGTTTCGAACTTACTTCCTGGCTTACTCCATCTGTGTTATTTGTCCTTATGTCATTGTATAAATAAATAATATTCCTAGGTTTTAAGCGTCATTTATAATGTTAAAAGTACAATTTTGCCAATTTAGCGACATCTATTATCGAGAAGTGTAACTACTGAATTAGCGCCATCTATTACCGAAAAATACAACTACTAAATAAGCGCCATCTATTATCGAAAAGTGCAACTATTAAGTAAGCGCCATCTAGTTTCGAAAAGTGCAATTAATAAATTACCATCAGCGCCATCTATTATCGAAAAGTGCACCTATTGAGTAAGCGCCATCTAGTATCGAAAAGTGCAATTAATAAATTAGCGTCAGCGCCATCTACTATCGAAAAGTGCAACTACGGAATAAGCGCCATCTAGTATAGAAAAGCTTAACTAATGAATTATCGCTAGCGTTATCTATTATCGGAAATTGCAAGTGTTGAATAAGCTCCATATATTAGCGAAATACGGAACTACTAAATTAGCGCCATCTTTTATCGAAAAGCATATTACTAAATTTAACAAAATGGAGTGTCAATATTTTTTTCTTGTGGTGAATTTATAAGCTATTATAGAATTTAATATGGTTTCTCGTGGCTTACATGTGGTATATTTTAGCTTAAAAACACGAAAGAATAAATCTTGTCGATTTAGGTCCATTGCTGGGTGTCCAAAAAACTGATATTTTGTGCAAAAGCCTTTTTGGCGATGAAGTGCCGCTGCGGCGACCCGTGTAGTGTGTACGTGAAGGCGGTAGACCATAGCATACTCACTCTGGATGATAGCAGAGTGCAAACGCCTTCTTGGCGAGGCAATGCCGCTGCGGCGCGCCGTTCAGTGTGAACAGGAAGGCGCGTTCCGCTGCAACGTATCCGCCGGCGCCGCCCGGACTGAACGCCACTTCGGTGAAACCACCTATTATTTCGCCGCGACCCAACTAGTGGAAAATCATTTCCTTGTTAAGTTTATTCTTTACAATTTTAAGAACAAAGAAGAATGAATACAAATGTAGAAGAATAATTTACTCGCTTTTACTTTATTTAATAATTTACTTTCTTTAAAGAAATCTCGCTTATTTCCGTTACCGCGGCAATTTTGGGATATCCTTTATTTATTTATGTACACAAAATAATATACAGGAGCCATTATTACAGTAATTCTAGTACAATGGTGCTACTTATTTTATCCTTTCTTAGCTGATGCTTATTACATCATAATATTATTAACCATAGATGCCAAATTTCATCCTTATCAGTGCAGTTGTTTTTAGCAGTGTGTAGACAGATCAGTTAAGTTAATCGTAGTAAAAGGCAACAATAAGGGATAGGCTAATAAACTTGGTATTCTTGTTTAAGGCGACGGGCAAACGATCTTAATGCGGCTACGTGGTCATTCAGTCTTTGCGAGACTGTTGGCTCTGTCTACCCCATAGGAGATAAAGACGTGATTATATGTATGTTACCTGAGCGAGTAAAAGTACGGGCGCTACACCGTCGCAGTGCGAATGGAAGGCCTGCGCGGAGTAGCCGTGCGACGACGCGCGGAACACCAGCCGCCAGCACTGCTTCGGCAGTCCGCACCTGACACGGTAGATGGCGCTGTTACTATATTTGTATTGGATACACAGCTATAGAATAATTATTAAGTACATAAACTTGCACCTTAGATAAAAAGGCAGACCCGAAAAATCCTGGCTGCTTTGAAGCCAGATAGCTCAAGAACTACGATCGAACGGGTGAAACACTTCATTCCTTGTAATACAATGCCAGACGGGGAATTGATTTATTTATTTATTTCATCAAAACTTATCCTATCATTACAGTCATAAAAACCAATGCGATAGACAAAGCAACTTATACATTGATGTTATGCGTGAAGGCTTAAACAAACTTGTGCCGTGTGGTTCCCGGTACTTCAGAATAGCACCATTCCATATCTTTCCCATGGATGTAGTAAAAGGCGTAAGGGTTAATTAAAAAAAAAGTTGGGCTATGGGCTAACAAAACAACCTGCCTCTATTTGTGTCTCGATTTCATCATTGAGCAATAAAGCTGAATGCGGACTTACAGTCTTTTCAAGACTGTTGGCTCTGGTATATAGACTTGATTATATGTATGTAACTTAGAAATAATAAACTTTCCGTGTTTAGATAAAATTCAAACATACCAGTTGTTGATGATGGCTTGAAAGGCACTCTTGTCTTGCTGAAGAATGAGACTCCCGGCAAACATGTTCACCGCGAGTCTGGAATACATACAAACATTTATTGGAGAACTACTTTAAATACAGTAACTAGATTTTAACTTAGTTCAGTGGGTTAGGGAGCTATTAAATTCTTTATAAATAGCTATTGTTTAATGTTTAGCTTTAGACATTGATGTTACTTTTTTATTGGTGTTTTTTATAAGTGAGGACCTGTAATTGACTTTTTGTTTCACGTGGCGCTATTTTTTGTAAACGGTTGTTGGTCTTCCAAATAAATACACACACACACACACACACAATCACGTCTATATCCCTTGCGGGGTAGACAGAGCCAACAGTCTTGTAAAGATTGATAGGCCCCGCTCAGCCATCCGGCTTTAAGATAGAATTGAGATTCAAATAGTGACAGGTTGCTAGCCCATCGCCTAAAATAGGAATCCCAAGTTTATAAGCCTATCCCTTAGTCGCCTTTTACGACATCCGTAGGAAAGAGATGGAGTGGTCCTATTCTTTCTTGTAATGGTGCCGGGAACCACACACCAAATAAATAAATTAAAATAATTAATTAATTAATCTTTATATTGATAAATCAAAAAAGAACACTTGCTGATTGACTGGTATATCAAAACAAAGTTTGCAGAGTCCGCTGGTAACCTATGACAATTAGAATCTCAATTCCATTATGAAGCCATAGGGTAGGTACGTATACAAGCGGCCGACCTCGGCTGCAGGCGCTGCAGCAGGCGCGGGCAGCGCGCGGGCGGCGCCCGCAGCGCGGCGCGGCGGTAGCGCTCCAGCGACAGCTCCATGGGCACGGCGCCCGTCGGCTCCACCTCCTCCGCGAACACCGCGCTGTCTGGAGTACGGCAAACATACATCATTTACAATTATTTAAGTACTAACCAATGCTACGGTGAGAAATTATGAGAGGATATAAAGCCTTTCTGGCGAGTAGGCGACCAATACTGGATGTTACTTCAGCTGTTGCATCTTCTCTTACCAAAATCGACCCATTACGATTTGTTTGGGCAAAGTTACAGCACCCTTTTGGGGAGGGATGCCCGTTTTGAGGAACATTTCCTTCTGTTCTTTAAAGGGATTCTGTCCCCATTTTGAAGTCTTAAGGGGGGTTAAGTGCTTGCAATGTGTTGCTTTTTGACAAATTTATTAGATTTTTATGACAAATTTAATTTGAAATTTAAAATTATGTGCAAATTACCTGCAAAGGCCTATTTTTTTTAAATATTGATTTAGTTACCGATGAGCAGCAATCGGACGTGCTGCATGAGCGGCGCGAGGTGCAGGCACACGCGGGCGCGCTCCTCCTCGGTCCAGTGCGGCGTGGGCTGCGTCACGCCGGCGCGCTGCTTGGCCCACGCCAGCGCGCAGCGCCACACCTCCTCCTCTTCTAGGCACAGCTGCGATTTTTTATATTGTATGTATGTTTGTAACACGATAACTCATAAATTGCTGATCTGATTTAGATGAAATTTAATAGATATGTAGTATCTGTTAATATAATTTTTCAGTTCAGGAAATAAAATTGGTTAAGTAGTTTTTGAGATATCCATAAATTTGTAGAAATAAATTGTGTGTGTTTGTGAGATCTAAGTTTGCGGCGAACAATTAGTCCATAGAACGACGGCCTCTGTGGTGCAGCAGTAGTACATTTGTCTGTGACACCAGAGATCCCAGGTTCAAATCCCGGCCAGGGCATGATGAAAAAAAACTATTTATTATAAAATATAGTATCGTTGGGTTAGTATCTCATAACACAAGTCTCGAACTTACTTCCAGGCTAACTCAATATGTGTAATTTGTCCTGTATATATTTTTATTTATAGAAACTAATAATAATCGGCACTTCTCAAGCATTTGAGAAATTCTTTTAGTAATATTGTGGGCAAATTTCTGCAGGTACTTACAAAATCGGAGGAAATGAGTTTGATGAGAGCCTCCTTTGGCAGGTTGAGGAATGCATTAGTCTTGACGCAGTCGGCTGCGTTGTCCCCAATAAACGTGATGCAGCGCTCCATGAATGAAGACGCACTTTTGCCACCTGTGTTCGAAAATGGACAAAAATAAGTTGTTGTATATTTATTAAAAGAATTGTCTATAATAAGAAAGACCATGTTTTTACCTTTTTAATGATCCATTGCACAAACACGACTACAAAATTTCTGTTTTTAATTGTCATGAACACAGGTCATGTGTCCATGACAATTAAAAACAGAAATGTAGACAACATTTCCCTGTTAAATTTATATGATAATTATGTAGGTGTAAAATTTGTTCAATTAAATTGACTAACAAATTAAGTAGTATGAAGAGCAATATGACTTGTTATTGTAGGTTCAAGAATAATTTCAAGCAGCTACCTACTTGCCAAAGTATGTTTAGTCTTTCAGACTCAATGTTATAGCCCTAGTTATAACTAAAGATTGGCTGGTGAGGATGACTTTTAGGTTTATAAAGTTGACAACATAAAATTTTTAATAAATTTGGTTTTATCCATCTGTTTATTTAATACAATACAGAAATAGAGAAAAATATTTTCAAATAATGTTGCAAAATAAATATCACCATACTTTCTTGACCCGTTTTGTTTTGTCTTAAGATAATATGTGGAATAAATAAAAGCCATTTTTTTTAAGAAACTTTGATGTATTTCACATGACCGGTTTCTAAGTAGTCTTGTTATACACTTATTATTTAGGAATGGAAAATGACACTCAAACTTAATTTTTATAACCTAACACCATCACATCACACCGTTGCGTTTGGATTTACGTTTTGAATTAGCGTTATATTGTCCCCTTTCATCATAATTCTCCCAATTTGCTTCCTGTTCTTTGTCTTCATGTGTACTTCTTCGGCGTCATCCAAAACAATGTTCATGTATTCATCAAAGCCAACAATGTGTCCCTCAATCCTCAAGTTCACGTTTTCGTACAACCAAATTTGTACACGGCTTCTATTCTGTAGATACCTGAAGATAAGGTTGATGGGTTGCACCATCACCTTCTGGACTTTCGGTGGACCTTTGTATGCCATTTTTATTTAATTATTTAGCACAATTTAGCTAAAAATTGAAAAAATCGAGCCCGCCAAAGCCGGCTTAGCTTTCAACACGAAAGAACGCTTAGAAATGTCAAAGACAAACAATATGGCGGCTGCCGCCAGTAATATTTTTTAGTTTCGGGTCTAGATACTTGGGTTTTGAGTACAAGAATGAAGATTGATATTGGATTGACGTGATTGACACTAATCTATAATAATATTATAAAGCTGAAGGGCTTAAGGCTATATAACATCACGCTGCAACTATAAGGAGCGAAGAAATAATGGAAAATGTGAAAAAAAAACGGGGAAAATTATTCATCGTTGAGGGCTTGAATAATGCCCAAAATAACTATTACACGCGGACGAATTCGCGGGAACAGCTAGTGCTTTATAACGAGCCCAGTATCAATGTACTTATGTCAGTGCAGTGTAGTTCCGGCAATAATAGAATAAAACCACTCCATTTTTTTTCATCTCTGTCGTCAAAGGCAACTAAGGGAATTTATAGTGTATATACCACATTCATATGTGCAATCAAATGTTGTTCCAGAATACCAGCGGAACGTGGCTTTCGAGCCTATTCGACCGACACTGTTGCCTCTGCCTATCCCATAAGGAATATTTTTTTTTACAATGAAAATCTAGTCATACGAGTACTGTAATCTCGCTAAAGTTAGATAAGAGAATCGGGACACTAAATAGTATTTTATTTATCTAATAATGGTAAAATTTGTAAATGTTAATCTTAAATAATTTTGGTTGCAAAAAATAAGTGAAATATACTAACTTTTATTATAAAAATATTACTGGGTTTTCGTAGACCTGTTTTATTAACTTCCAAAAAGTGTGCGATGGCCGGGAATCGAACCCGGATCAACTGCTTGGAAGGCAACTATGCTGACCATTACACCACCATCGCACCTGTCAATGTGTCTAAAATTAGCAGTGACTATTTTCAAACCCATATAAGTTTTGAAAGATGCTTATTTTACCTGGTCGATCTTGTATCTCCATGGCTGCTGCTAATAGTGTACAGGCACTCTCAACACTGAGAGTGGAAGTAACATGGTCTTCGCAAGCAGCTCGTAAGTCTTCCACGCCCAAATCTGCCGCTAGGGTCATCATTTCAAAAACCCCGGAATCTTGAAGCAGAAGCTTTAAAAAAGGATTTTTTTTAATAGCAACAAAAATAGAAACAAATTTAATATAATATCTATATCACTGTAATTTCATACATAGTAGTGATAAAATTAACAGCTGATGTAACCTGTTGATTCAAGGAACAAATAAGAAGTATCTTATAAATAGTTTACGACTCAGTTCACAGATGTCGCTTTACAATATTTTTTCTTGATAAATTCTTATTATAAATTAGCTTTTAAAAACAGGTAGTTCTTAGAAAATAAAATTAAGCAATGATAATTATTTTAAAATAACATGTTAAGGTACATACCTTTCCAGTATAAACGTATTGAATAAATAAACGAAACGTATCCGGTTGCAAGTGTGGCATACGTATTGGTGTAGGCTGTGTACCGACAGATGGCGTTACTGTACAGCCAGGAATGCGGCAGACCTCTCCACGCTTTGTGTTTTGGAAACTTTTGCACCTAAAAATAATAAAAAAAATAAGTATGAAAACCGGAATATACAGGATAATCTGAAAATCTCCTTTGAGTGTTAAAAATTTAATGTAGTGAGTAAGCTAATTTCGTAAACTTGTATCTTAATCCGAGAGAAAAGTCGAAAAGTACATAACGGATGTTATACGACTTTTACTTAATCATTCTCGCCGAACGGTTATAGCAAAATTTGTTCCACAAATGTTAACTTTTCACTTACAAAGATAGTCACGGAACGATAAACAACACTGAGATATTTTGCATCTCCTAATGAAAAACCGATAATCTCCTTGGAAAATAATAAGCGCTTGCCTGAATTCCTGGCGAAAGGAAAAACTTAACTCTGAGTGCTCAACTTGTAAGTTATACTAGAAGTTCGCAAGTGACGCTCTCTGTGCCTGCGTTGCAAACTAATGGCACTAAATTTATTAAACTTGTCGATACTATCAGTCTGAAGCCGTAAGTTGTTTGGGAAATTACATTTCACAGCTATTTTAGTTTCGAGAACGTTAAATTCAAGACTGCTTATGGAAAACTTGCTTTGGGGTCAACTGATGTACCTATATCACTGTCCGTAAAAAGAATATGCAAAAAATAAAAAAAAATACAAAGGAAAATAAATACTTTAGCAAAATCTATACTAATATTATAAAGCTGAAGAGTTTGTTTTGTTTGTTTGTTTAAACGCGCTAATCTCAGAAACTACTGAACCGATTTGAATAATTCTTTCACTGTTAGATAGTCTATTTATCGAGGAAGGCTATAGGCTACATTTTTCGGATTTCCTACGGGAAACGTCAATAATGCAGGTGAAAGTTGAATGAGTCGGCCATCTGCGAGCTTTCCACGCGAACGCTGCGCAAACCAACAAAGATATAGTAAAACAATGTACTAAAGATGTGAAGTACTCATTTTTTGCCACAAAAAAGTCCGCGAGAGCATATATCTATCTCTTAAGGTTTACTTACAATAACCACTTTTATGTTCATTTTTTAAGATTATTTTTTCATTATAAACATAAGTTATTTTGAAACCAATTTTCTTTAATTCAGTATTAATCCTTATCCAAATAAATATGTTTAATACTTTCGGCTTTTCATGTAGACTAAAATTGCCATTTACAGTATATAAATCAGACGAATAGGTTTTGAGATATAGTCGTTATAAGCAATTTTCAGCGAAACATTTAATACGGCGAACCAGCGTTCTTTGCGTGACCGCCTGACCTTTTAAACTGATTATGTCTTTCTTTTAAGATTGTTGTTGATTATGAGTATTTAATTGAAAACACAACTGTCTTTGATATCACTTAATTTCAATGAACATCTTAGAAGATATTACTATTTTAAAGTAAAGTAAAGTATCAGCCTGTAAGATCCCACTACTGGGCAAAGGCCTCTCATCTCACTATACGGTCTCCGTTCCGTCGCGGGTAATGATGTGGGCCAAGTCGTCGCCAAGTCGCATAACAATTAGCAGCTATAATTGATAAAGCCGAGGAGGATGTTTGCAAAAATAAATATGATGCCCAAAATAACTATTCCACGCGGACGAAGTCGCGGGCACAGCTAGTATATACTAAGATCTAAGGAGTTATGTACATTTAATTGTACCTAATTATGGTTCTTTTTTAACTATTTATAATAATTCAGTACAGACACAATTATTAATGCAAGACAAGACACGGGCATCTTAAAGTTTAAAGACTTGTGACAATTTTTAAACAGTAATTTTTGAGTATAATTATATGAAGTATATATATACCTACTTTACTTTATATCTTTTAATAGTTAAAACAAATGTTCCAGAAGTTTTTCAGCACTGTTCCTTTACAATGTGGCCATCAAGATTGACTTTAATAAGTTTCTGATATTTTGCGTATAAGAAGTAGTAACGTAGAAGTTGGTAGTAACGTAGTAGAAGCCAAGCGACCTGCGTTGACCAAACGTTAGTCAGATTAGCCAATATACCTTATCAGGTGATAAATCAATGACAATCAGAGCCGTGTTGCGGTTGCGTCTGCGTAATGTATAGAAACAAACAAGCAAGCAATTAAATGCAGATAACTTGATAAATGTGGGTACCTATATGCTGAATAGGCAGCGATGTAGACCAAGGTTTAATTTAATATGTGTATATTACAGGGAAGCAGTTTGGTGGTGGTGGCCAATTTATATCTATACAAATATTATAAAGCTGAAGAGTTTGTTTGTTTGTTTGAACGCGCTAACCTCAGGAACTACTGGTCCGAATTGAAAAATTAACGTCGTCAAAAATAAGCGTCGAATAGACCATTTATCGAGGAAGGATTTAGGCTATATAACATCACGCTGCAACAATAAGGAGCAAAGAAATAATGGAAAATGTGAAAAAAAGGGGAAAATTATTCATCCTTGGGGGCTTCAATGATGCCCATAATAACTATTCCACGCGGACAAAGCCGCGGGCACAGCTAGTATAAAAATAAACGACAAGAAAAAAAATAACAAACATTACTATAGCACCTAGCGCTTATCCCCTCATTTCCTACCAACAAGCCCCGACATGTTTTAGTTTCCTACCGCTTCGGCTGCACCCAACCCACAAAATTGAATAACAAATGCAGCCTCAGGGCGAATCCCTCGCCTCCTGCAAAACGGATTAAAAGATCTGCCTGCCCTGGGCGGCCCAGGGTTGCTAATTAATTGATTTACAGTGCCGTGGTTGCTAGACCAAAACTGCTGTCAGGCACTAGGATATCCCCGAAGCTGTCACAATTAAGTTTCGTGTATTCATAACATTATTAGATAGGTACAGTGCACGTATAGGTAGGGATTAAACGAGGCATGGAAAGTTCTTCTCACATTTAAAAGAGTTAAGTGGAGCGGAGACCTTGTCATAATTCAAAACATCAAATTCAATAAATCAAATTGTGGCATAGAATATTTGCATGCCTAATTAGATTAGAAGTTTCACACTTATAAAAGAAGAAGTAGGTACCTAAAATTGAAACTTCAATTGAATACCACTATTAATACAAAAATATACTTATATACATTCTTGATTTGAACCAGTGAGAAGTTTTACTTCAATGAGGATTCAACTGGACTAATAAGGTCGCAGTAAAATTAAATTACCTACTTTCGCAGAGATTTTCCAAGCATTCCTTCAGCTTGCTGCTGTTTATTTTTCAAATTTGATTAAAGGCCTATCTGGGCCACCGCTGATGCATAATTAATCACTATTTAAATCCAGTCGCGATCTCGTGGCGGTGACGTCATTAATCTTGAAGCGGCTTGTGGCGAAGTGTGGCGAAAACACGATTATCCTGCGTCAGCGTGATAGACGCGGGAGATGAATAGGCGGCCGTGGCAAGGCACTACGCAGGATTGAAATTCATCGCGATTTCTGAAATACTCGGTTTTGGAATTGGATTCTTTATATATAAAATCATACATACATATAATCACGTCTATATCCCTTGCGGGGTAGACAGAGCCAACAGTCTTGTAAAGACTGATAGGCCACGTTCAGCTTTTTGGCTTTAAGACAGAATTGAAATTCAAATAGTGACAGGTTGCTAGCCGATCGCCTAAAAGAAGAATCCCAAGTTTATAAGCCTACTCTTTAGTCGCCTCTTCATTGTCCATTGGAAAGAGATGGAGTGGTCCTATTATTTTTTCTATTCGTGCCGGGGATCACACGGCACAACAAATATATCTCGTAAATAAATATATCTATAATATATGTATTTGTGCCGTAAAGGTGGAACGAACGAACTGATTGTTACATTAGATTCAAGCAAACGAACACTTCAAACAAAAGTAACTCTTATTTGACATTATAATTACAACTGTTACAAACAAACATACATATTATTATGTTTCAGCTACCCCCTTAGTCTTAGAATGCTTTAGAAATTAAACCTACCTATCTAAATATAATAGGCAGCATTCTGTCATGTTAACATTTGTACGATTAGACAAGATTATCTCATCAGTAAAAGGAGATGTTTATGGGCAAAAGGCAGCTTCATGGAAAGCTGAAGCTATCGTATAGTCATAGTCACATGTCAGACCTTTCCGATGGTTCTCATTACGGCGGGTCCTTCCTCAGACACAATATTAAGATGTCCGTCTGTCCGTTACAGCTTGCGCCTAATTGACACCAGCCTCGGTTTTTCTCGTTTTTCTCGGAGAAATACTCGTATATCGGCAGCACTGATTTGAAGGGTCGTTAATGGTAGAAATGCAATTTCTCGGCTCGGCGACAGGGGCGAGATAGTTTCTATTGGTTTGATAGTATCTATATTTTATTTTGTTTCGTTTTATTGTCAAATTCTTTGCTTCTGATATTATTTCTTGTGATTTCAGAAAATATTTTTTTTTTATCATGTAATTCATTAGTACAATTTCAGCTAGAGGACGGGTAGACATTGATTTAAATGTTTCAAACGGTTTTGAATTCTAAACAGGGCAAGGCTTGGACAGACATCAAGGACTTTAAAATTTCTAAAGCCATCATTGACTCCCGTGACCCAAATAGCACTTGAGAGCAAAAACTTTTGATTAATTACAAGGCGTCTCCGTCAGATGGCGGCTCTGTGGCGCGCCCACTATTAATCGAGAAGATGCAAATTGCGTGTCAACGCGCTGCGGCCGCGCGTCATCCGTCATGTCGAGCGACGTCGCGCGACACAAATTGTGTTGCCAGTTCCTCGTGAATGATTACCCGCTCAAAAAATGTTTAGATAAGAGGATTTGGGGGTAAATATGCTCGCGTTTGCTCGATTAGGCCGCGTCAATCATTTTAAAAATGTCTTTGGAATTTTGCGGAGTGAAGTTTTTGGAGGAGTTATATTCATCATTTTGTTGAGGTGGTTCTTACACAGTTGTGTCAGTCTTTGTATCATAAATTATCCCGTCTTTAAAATGGCTTATTTATGACAAAGTTTTATAAGTTATATCTGTTTTAAAATTATGCATTGAAGTTATAAATTAGAACCACAATCTTTATCTAATTATCTCTGCATTGAAGTAACGTATATGGAATTAATTCAAATTGTAGACATTTTACATTGACATTACATGGTGTACAAAATACAGCCTTTTGAATTAACCACATTTGCCAGTGAATTCAGTGCTGTTTCTATAACTACAGGAACTTCTAATTTCACCATTGAAAGTCCTGAAAGCGACTGAGCCAACGTAAATTATAGGTGCTGTCACAGACAAATATTTTTGTAGAGCTCGAATCGTTTTTACAATTTTATGCTTCTAAAGAAGAAAAAAGTTGTTGATTTATAGAAGCGTTTATAGTGAATTAAAAAACCTTATCAAATATAAAATTGAAAACATAACTTAAAGAAAATTATGTAACGGAAGACAAGCTATTTATAAAAAATACTAAACGTGCACATAGTGTAACTTTATTTTATCTCGGACATTTCGAATCATGTTAAAATGATCCGTGGTCACCGAACGACTGAAAGCCAGTGGGCTACTGCTCCGTCTGCACGGCAGAATGCTCTTCTACTGTGAAGCAGTTATGGCAGACCAGCTTTTCCAGTTTTATCCAGACAAAAGTATGTCTACGGTTTCAGCTGTTCAAGTGACATAGCTTCCAATTGGCTAATGAGTGCGATTTTTCGCGTTCTTGTAGAGTCATAAATTGAGACGTTAATGCTGATTGCAGTAATTCAATCTGAAAATTAAAAGGACGACTGCAAGGCAAATAAATCTGTGATTTCAAAGAGAGATAACGAAGGGTGTTTTTTTTGCGTAATCACTATTTGAGTTAAAACATATTCATGAGTAAATGTTCTTTTTCAGGCTTGACTGTCACAACTATATCTACGTAATCTGTCATCCGTGGACCGTTAAATTTAACACTATCGACGTGTTTATTGAGATTTCAGTTGACTGACAAATTGGCGAATACTGTATTTTTCTTATTAGGTTTAGTTTGAATTTGGGATAAAACATGAATTCTTCATTCTCAAATATCTTGTAATGATGTATAAATTTAACTAGGGCTAGAAACGCCGACCGTGTAAGAGAGAAATGCAATGCCTAAAAGTGGATAAATCCAATCGAATTCATGATCAATCCCAGATTTATTTTCCATCAAAGAGATCGCGTTTCGGGAATTTGAAGCGTCGCGCCTCTACGCCACGCGTGTGTCGGCAAGGCGACAAATCCACTATTTGGCGCGGAAACTGCAATATTGCTAGAGATTGCGTTATTTGGACCCCTCGGTAGTGCAATACAAGTTTAAAGACATTTTTATTGGGCGCTTTCGCATTTGAATTTCCTTTCGTATTGAAAACAAAAATTAATAGGGCGCAGTGAATAAAATGTCATAAGCGCAAAATCTCAGCTCGAGCGAAGTAATTCAACTTGTATTGTGTATTTAGCATTGTTTCCGTTTCCTTGAGTTCCGCCGTTCCGTTTGTTTAACGCGAGGGTTACCATGTGTTAAAATATTATTCTACTTTATATAAAAGCTAAATCTTTCACACTTTATTATCACTTTTATGTGGATGTAGCGAAGGAAATATGCAGAGATCGTGGCAAGTGGAAAGAGGTAGTCCCTGCCTACCCCTTCGGGAAAGAGGCGTGATTTTATGTATGTATGTATTTATATAAAAAGAACAAGGGAGGAGAAATTGCATTTTGTAATCCATATTATTCTAACCTGAAATTTCAGATTAATATACCGATAATGCAATTACGTAATACCAAAATTTCCGCCACGTACTAACGAGTTTCGCTTAGCTCGTTAAATTGTGCTCAAATATTTTTGCAACATCAGCTGTTTAGCTCATAATATTCAAAGTGGCAATATACGGGCGTGGCATAAATATCGTATCCATGTTATCCGGCCGGGTTATGTCTCTCGTGGGAGATAAACTTTGAAACTTCACTCGGATAAATCAACCGGGACCGTGTGATATGTGTACGTTTTTTGCCCGATGGTATGGAATATAAATAAACTTATAAACTCATAAAAAGTTTCACCGAATTTAAGGTACACTTTTTCTATAAGTCTTATTTATTTATTTAAACTTCGTAGCGTGTACTTCATAGTGTATTTTGTACACTTAATGCTAGAAGCATTTTCTACCAGTCAACCATTGGGTCTGACAGAGAACTTTATGTAGGGTCAAACTAAATAAATATATTTACCTACACAAAATATTAAATAAAATAATTAAAATAAAGATACTTACATAAAAACTATAATAGATAAAGAACTAGTCTATTACTAACTATAACTAGTCTATAGTCTATAGAAAACCAGAAAAAAAAATTAATAGAAGTTTTAATGAAAGGTATCGCCGAATTTGTTTCTTATACTATATGAAAATACCTCTTTGTTTCTCTGTTTCATACTGTCTTATATTTTAAATAATTCCTACGAAAGGAATTATATGAAATAAAAATTACAATAGGACAATAAATAATATTACATCAATTAATTACTTATATATCTTCTCGATGGTCACCTTAACGAGCGATTCGCATGTACGCGGTTGTAATTACAATCCGTCTGTTTGTTCGTTTGCTTTGCCGATGTGCCGGAAACATTGTTACTCGAGTGTTTGGCAGTGTTGCCTTCAACGGAAGCCCTAAAAACAATGGTAAACCAAAACACAATTTTTTATTTCTTTTTTTTTATATTCTTTTATCAGCAACAAGTTTTTTATTGCATAGATTCGATTTAATAGAGGAATTAAAAATTTTGCTTTATCAGTGTCAGGATCCAGGCACCAGCAATAAACAAGATTTTTATGCTGCATTTTTCTGATCAAGGTGTTTTGTCAAATAATTAAAAATAAATTAATTTAAGAAATATTTTAAACACAAATGTTGTAACGCCAAATGGTACAGAAGCATAGAGCTGGCAACACCGATTTAACACTTGCATAAGGATTGTTTTTTGTTTGGCGTCGACGGGAACTTTTCTCATTTGTCCCGACAAGTGTGTAGCACTCACTGTGCCCGAGTTGGGACGTTTTTGATAATTTGTTTTGGTTTAACTCCGCTCAACGCAGCTGACGGTGAAGCGACAATGGTTTACATACAAAACGGTGAAGTTTTGTGAATGTCGTGAAGGAAAGTTCATGACATTCTTTAATGAAGCACACTTTGTTTTCTTAATACTTACCTTCAGGTTTGGTAGATACCGTAACGTGCTTACATTATGGAGGTGCTTTATTTTACTGAATTTTTGTTTTGATAAAAAAAAAATTGATTTAATAATTAATAATTAATTTTTTTGTATCAAAGGAATTGGTTTGGATGGACGCCATCACTCAAAAACAGCGAATAGTCTAAATCGCGCAAGCAAAGATTTCGCGAATTGGAGCATTATACAACCTCCGACACAACATCGTTGGAGCCATCCCGCCTCACGTACGCGGCCCCGGCGTGGTACGCCTACTGCTCTGAGACCAACAGAAGAAGACTCAGAGCCCAGGAGAACCTCAGTCTCAGAGCAGTCGTCGGAGCCCCGCGCTACGTGAAGAACTCGACGATCCTCAGGGACTTGAAGTGGGAGGGCCTAGACGACTTTGTGGCCAGGCTGGCCGCGAAGATGTTCGAGAGGGCGGACGCATCATCACACGACCACCTGCGCGGCATCGCGCCGCTCCATGCCCGCCCTCCGGACCGTCGCGTGAAGCCCTCACCTCGCTGCCTTGCGGCAGACGTCGTCGCTCAGTGACGACGCCGCCGCCGATGGGAACTCCCAGAAGAAAGAAGAAGAAGACCCAGGCCGCCACGGCCGCCCCATTGACCTGCCTACAGCCGTAGGCAGCGAAGAAGCCAATGAAGAGGGTAAAAAAACCCTGACCATTCACTCCAACTCCTGCACAGGAGTTTGGGAAGACCTCAGACGGACCGTTGGAGCCGCGGTTCCCCAGGCATGGCACCTAGCCTGGCGGAAGATCTTCCCTTGGGTAGCGGTCGACCTGAAGCATCGTTTCCGCTAGTACTAAAGCTCAATGATGCTAATGCTAAAGATAGATTATTAGGAAAGAGCGACATTGAATGTTTATCTATAAAAGTCCACAAATAAAAATATTATCAACTAGCGACCCGCCTCGGCTTCGTACGGGTGCAAAATTATAAATGTTATTATACATAAAAACCTTCCTCTTGGATCACTCTACTTGTTACAAAAAACGGCATCAAAATCCGTTGCGTAATTTTAAAGATTTAAGCATACAGACAAACAGACTAAAATAGCGACTTTGTTTTATACTATGTAGTGATAAATACAATTACCTGTCAAAACCCTCAAATGCTTAATAAGAACACGTGCCAATGAATTTGATGGACCAAAACATTAGACAGCAGTATTCTCCTATGTATAGACTGACGCAGATTATCTCCCGCGCCGTCATTGAATCATCAATCAGGCTCCTAGCTTGTAATTAAGTCTGGAATAATCCGGCCCCGGTACCCCGACACCCTCTAAGTAAACACCTATTGATACAGCCGTGAAACCTGGATGAGACGCTCCTGCAAGTAGTGTTTCATTTTGAAAGTATTTGTTGGGAAAAATATATTTTATAGTAGTACAGTCTTATAATTTTTGGAGTACGTACAAGTATTGATTTAAACTATCCTTTATATGATAGGATAACTTAAAATCTTAATTTCATCATAGAAATACCTAGCTAGGTTCGTAGGTATCCATTTATAATTCGCTAATTTAGAATAAGTGTGATGTTATTATACAGTAGAAAATTGTGATTTAATAAACCAGTGATTTATATATCCTAGTGGAATTTTATGCAGTAAACTTACTTCAGAAACACTGTCGACGTTTAAGGATTAATGAGAGTGTTGTATACAAATTATAATTTAATAAGAAGCGGACGCTTATCGCGGAAGATTGATTGCGCGGCGGTGCGCGCGCCAAGTCCCAACTTTTAAAATTAATCACATAAAGTAGCAGGTACGCTAGGCGACGGCATGCAGCTGCGGCTAAGTATCAATTTGCTTGAGAATATTGCTTATACTGTATAGCAATTATCAGCGCTATCGTTGTATATTACAATGAAGTAAGTAATTTTTTTTACAAAAATACCAGTTTATTTGCTTGCATGGCATGCTTTGGTCAGATTCTATTTTGGTTATGAAAACAAGTGCACCAATTATATGATTTATTCCCAAAATTAATTAATACTTTATACAACACTATTTTGACGAAATAAATATGCTAAAGTATGTATGCTGTTGAATAAATTAAAACCTTAAAGTGTATCGAAAATATTAGGGCTTCTTTACGAAAATAAAGTAGAAGCCACATATCACCACAAAATATTATAGCATATTATAACATCATCCAATAAAAAGTATGAATGGGTACAAACTAGGAAACTAACCTCGTATATCAACTTGAATAACAAAGTTTCGCGGCGAAAGCGAATATAGAGTTATTTTTCCAATTTACTCTAACAAATACATTCGGCAAGTTTTCGCATAAGTTGGACGAGTTCGGAGTTGGGACTTGGCGTTTTTGTGCCTTTCACCACATGTTCGTAAACTGGACAGTGGCTATTTGTATGGAAATTAGCAGCCTCTTTTGATATGTACATATGTTTTATGCTGCTTGTTAGTTTACTTTTATTCTTACGACAGAATAAGAAAATGGTTTTTTTTTTCATTACGTTACAAAATACATATACTGCCACCTAGTGAGGAAAACCTTCTAATAGGTTTCATAAATCATTTAATAGATGGAGCTACTTGTGCCACAGATTGTCATGTTTATGTCTCACTCTAATATAAAGTACAAAGAAAAGATAAGTAAGCGTTCAGAGAAGAAATAAGTTTCAACTTACGTGCCGGGCACAATATAAATAAAACTAATAGAAGTTGACCAAAATGAATTATACATTAAAATATTTGTCGCATCTCTTTGTGAGCTTGTTCTGGGTAATGGGGCAAATTGCGTCTTCGCGCGGGTTAAAAGCATTTGCATCTGAAACAGAGAAATTCGCAGCGATCTACTGAAAGCCAGCAATTTGCCGCGCAGTCTCATTGCTGCTGACTTTCTGTAAGGCGTTGAAAATAGTTGCCTAAATTATACGCCAGACGTAATAATCCTATAAATAAAATGGACCTACGAGTGGCGACTAAAATTATAATATTACAAAATTTTGTACAGTACGAAATATTATTTTCCGATAAGCTAAAATGCTATTATTTTATTCGTTTTTAACGTATTTACTGAATGATGTAATTTATAGGTTAAAAGATAGGAGGTTCTGCCTACCTTGGTGATTTGAGAGAAAGTTACTAGTAAGTAGGTATTTTTTCATCTAATCACACAAATCTTAAAAATAAATGCTACAAATATCTTTTTTGCTTGCAGCTATTATAGTGAATTTTCGTTATTCTCTTCATCTCCCGTATGGTCTAGTGGCTAGGATACCTGGCTTTCACCCAGGAGGCTCGGGTTCGATTCCCGGTACGGGAAAGTACTTTTTGAAGTTCTTTTTTTTGCTTACCTTGCCATCATTATTATTTTGTGTGCGTAAATTTTTTCTTCAACTGTTCCCAAAATAAAAACAATGTCAGCGGAGTCATGATCTTCCGCAAGCCGTTGTAGGTCACGAAGCAATCCAGGCAAACCAGCGCGCTCAACGGATGCAGCACAGCACGCACCAGGCACACGATTTGCCATTTTCACAGATAAAAAATATTAAAATTTTTGTAAATAAAACAAAACACCAACGCCGCCGCCAATCTTTTAGTCCAAAAACACAGATCAATCGATTAAAAACAAATTGGTGAAAAGTAAAGATTGTAGTTGAATCCTTTTAATACACTAAGATGTAAGTAGAAACACACTATTTATATAAAGAGTAAAATTTTGCAGTTTTAATGAACCGAAAACTCAACACAAAACTTGACAACATCAACATAACCTCAAAGCGTAACTTGAGCATTCAAGTAACTTCTTTGCAAGATCGAGAATCCAACAAGCACAGCTTAAAAATCTATGAGAATTTCTTGTTGTGTGTTCATTGAAAACACAATAACTTGAACGTGGGTATGTTCTTTGAAATAGTTCAAAAACAGGTTTCATTTTGCTCAGGTAAAAATGGTGTTGGCGATATCGCTATCCTTGTCTTTTAAGATTGCAAGTGTTTACATAAAATTAGATGTGTAATTTCGAAAGAGAGAGCAAGTGCCTCCGTGGCGCAATCGGCTAGCGCGTTCGGCTGTTAACCGAAAGGTTGGTGGTTCGAGCCCACCCGGGGGCGGACTTTTTTGTGTTGAATAAATATATTTTTTTAAGGTTATTTGGGGACTAAACTAGTAAAATGAAAAAAAGGTTATTTTTTTTATATGGTCATTCTATTTCATGCATTTTGAGAGCGTTATCAATTACAAATTACTAATATCTTCATCAACGCTCAAGGGAAATTCCAGAAAAAAATACTCTATGTTTAACTTCTGTCTGATAATCCATCCAAGGTTGCGGAGGTCAGACTGACCTTACTGACCTAGTATTCCGATCGTCCTCTTGCCTCAGTTCAATGGAATTCTATTTCTTAATTTTTCTTAAGAAGTACTTACCTACCTATCTTATCACATTTGAATGAATGAATGAATAAAAGTTTTTTAGTATCACACAAATATATCTTATACTAAAGTACTTAAGTAAAAACTAACATTTGCCTAAATTGTATTATTAATCCGATGTCCACTCAGCTTGTGTCGAGGCATTATACAACACCCCGACTGCCGGGGACACCGGTCAGTCATGAAGTAGGTACCACTGCGCACTGCGACGACACACTGAACCGTGTCTATATAATATTTGTTTATTTTATTACACTATCAATATATATAGGGGAAGAAAGATTATGGTTAGGACATTATTGTGTCATCAGAGAGTGAATCAGACGAAGGTATCATAACTATTATATAGAACAAATAAAGACAACACAGCACAGCTTAACGTGACTTCTGTATATTCAGAATATATTTTTTATTAGATTTAAGAGAGGGACAATTTCTAAAGAGAGGTGGAATGTTATTCGAACATTTCGTGGCGGCATAACGAAAGCTGCTACGAAATGCCTGTGCTTTGTGCTGTACATTCAATAGGCGCTGAGCATTTTTATACGGTATCACAAATAAAATTGTGACATATACTAGAACATGCAGAGGAAATAAGGGGGAATTTGATGAGGGCGCCATGCTTGTTACCCTTAACTGACGGTTCGGAAATTGCAACCCGTCAGTGCTGACGCGTGGTCGCGGTCGCCTCGCCTCGCCTGCCGACGCCAGCGCTGCACTCGGCCGATTTGGAACTAAACCACTGATTTTAGCGCTAGGAAATTGCATTGTTAAAATTTGATTGTGTTTTGTAAGATTTTTTTTGTGATGAAGTTTGTTTTTTTATGATATTTTGTTAACGTTTGATTTTACTCGTAATTGGCAACCATAGAAATTTGAATGGTCGCATTTCTAGGTTAGCAAATATGAAAAATTATGATTGTTATTTTATTAGGTTAAAATAAAATATGAGAACACTTTTTACTAAACACTATAAATTATGTAAGTACGGTTATTTGTGGCTACAGTTACTCTCTAGTATATAAACATATTATTATGTGATGTCTTTGATCCTCACGGGAACGGCCACATTTTTGAGTATGACTTAATATTGAGATTTAATCAAATGGTGACTACATATTTCTTACTTCACACTAATTAATTTATGCAAGTGGTATTTAGGTATTTCGTTTTTTTTTTTCCAACTAAACAATGAAAAGATCTTAGAAAATTTTCTTAATAATAAATGACGTCCGCTTCAAACCCAAAGCCGACTTTACCATAACTCAAGAGCAGTTTTTATTTAAACAGATGGTGTATTTTCAACGAGCGGACGTTCGCGCTAACAGATATATTGTGAACCAGTCTGGTTTCTGTGAACGTCACCATACATTAGTAGCATTAGTAAATAGTAATAAAGTAACAGAATACGTGGATAATAATTCTATCAGTTTGTTTTCATTGGCCCGCGTTGTTCGGGTCGAAACGGTCACGATGATGTGTTAATGCGTTCGCTTTAATTGTGGTATTTTTATATGCTGCATTATGTTTCAAGGTTAATGTTAATTATCGCTGTTTAACCCACTAATGTTGTAGAAACGTCAACAGCTCATGGAGAATGTAACACGTATTTTATGTTGAACTAGTTTAATGCAGTTAAACCGTCATCAAATAAACAAAATGGCGTATGTAAACAAAAGCGACTATGTAGTGTACGATCACTTGATATTTATTAAAACAAAAATGTTTCAGTTATTATCTAGGTTTTGGTGCTCAGAATCAGATTATACGAATCTATTTAATTTCTTTAGAACTTTTAAACAAGCTATTGTAAACTGAAATTCCTTTACTATAACTGTTGAACCTATCCAACGTTATTTGTAGCAAACTGATAAAATATTATTACATTCGTTGATGCTATCATTTAGCAGTTATAAATAGAAACACACGTAAATGTGTTCTGGCAATAAAAATCAAATCGGTTATCGGTCGAGTTGAGCATATATAAATATGTGCGATTGTATCAATCACTGTCGAAACTCCGGCTGTCGGTGGTTCAGCCGATAACGATGTTTATTTGCGATAATGTAATCAATAACGGGATTATTTCCTTTTCGGTAGGGCTCAGCGTGTTTGCTAACACGTGTACATATTGATAGCTGGAACGATCAACAGGAATGTATACATGAGTATGCTAATTGTAATGTGTGATGTGCCCACGTCTATTTACTTTGGATTACGTGACTCGTACAGGATATGTAAATGTTTGAATCCGGACTATTTATGAACTAAGTAAGGATTTTCGAATTTCAGGACATAGGAATATTACAAACAGAAGCTATTGTTTATATAAAATGACATGTTGTCTGGAAATAAGCAACCTTTTTATATTCGTAACTGGCCACAAAGATTATCAGCCAAAACGAAAATAAAAAAGTGACGACCGTAAAACGATTTGAAGAGCAATTGTTTAAATATATTTGTTTTAAAGAAAAAATACAGTTCTAAATTAGTACCGGAACTGTGGAGTTTTAGTTGCATTTGTTTTTTATATATTTCCCGTAACATATCATTATTTTTACATAAGTAAATGAGAAATAATCTTTTGTTTTTAAGGTTACATTAATTTGTTTAATATGTTGCAATTCTTTTTTTATTGTGAATGTAATTACCATAATTTTTTTTCACATCCAGCCAAGTCCGTACAAACGAAATCTTGACAATCGAAATTAATCATAACAAGGGGCCCTTCCCATTGTTCTGGAATAAGGAAACCAATTAAACAGGACACGCTAAACGTCACCTAACTGTTGAATATGAATGGGTCCGATGCGATCTGCCCGCGGTTGCCGCACAAAAGAATCAATTACACGACGCGGCACGCGCAAAGCAGAAAGAAAACAATATTGCACTTGCAACGCTTACACTCTTCACTGTTTCTGTACCTTGGCTTGCAATTTAGTAGAGCGAGGATGGGACAGATCTGTCCACTTTGTGTTTATACTTACGAAGCAGGCATAAAGTATCTAAATCAGCACTGAGGTATCGGATGATGGGCTAATCAAAGTATTATTATTATTCTGTATTTTATGTATTAATAGTTTTCAGTTGTAGACTTACAAGTTATAGAATCAAATATTTATGAATTTGATCCAACATCGCCAATGCATTGGCAATAATATCTTGCCTTTAGTACCTCAATTCCATACATGACGATGAAAGAAATTGGATTTTTAGTTTTAGCGACGCATGACGTCAAATAATTTGAATTATAAACATATATCGTAAAGTAAGTAAATTATTTAAAAACTGTTAGACACACAAACTGAAAAATCTCAACTTGATTTTCACATAGCAAAATTTCGATACAAATACAGATAAGACCTTAAATCCCAAATCACATGGAAATCGGAAAACTTATAAAGTCGGGGAAACTTTAAACGACATTTGCCGTGTCTAACTTTTCTCCGGCTGAGTCGTGAGTTCGGCCCTCGTCTCTCTTTGAGGCGCAGATCAAAGCACACACGCTTCTATTAGCCCTGATTACAGGGCGCTCTCGAGCCTCCGCCTCGCCGCGCCGCGCCGCGCATTGTCTACCGCGGGCACGGGTTAAGATGCAGTGTAGTGTCATTGCAACTTTAATTAGCTTTATAGTGATATCGTTTGAGCTGGTATTACTTTTAATATTAGCATGAAGCTGGTCGGCCGTAAGGGGGCTCTAGTGCGTCGGTTCAAGTGCAGTTTGTATTTTTGAATTAGCTTTGATGGAGATTGTTTGATGTTAAAAGCATTTCCAGCAGTAATATTTGAGAATCTTGAAACTTAGGTACGTTACGTAACGTACTAACCTGGGTATATACCCATCTTCACAACTTTTAAGTAGGTACTTACTAATATTTAAATGAGATAATCTTATCACATTCAGGTAGGTACTTATTTTTTTTATTTAAATAAAAGCGATAGCGCATGCACTTAAAAGAACAATTCCGAATTCATAACTCTTTCCATGTTTGACATTTTCAATCTGCGTGGGAAATAATTAAGGTGGCAAACAATGAATGTACTCCTACGAATGTCTTTTCTTCAATAAAAAATTATCATGGCAATAGTAACACTTAAATTAATATGTTTCTTATTCCCTTAGTCGCATCTAACGAACGATATTTTTGGTAAAAATAAAAGTGCTATGAACCATACGGTACAAAGATAACATGATAATATGCGAAAAACGTATAGTATGCGTAAAGTATTGTAATAAATCAGTTAAGTAATGTAAAAAAAATATTAACCTAATCAGAAAAATGCTATAAAAATTATTTTGTTATTTCGCTAAGTGTTCCACGGCGTTGGTGGTGTAATGGTGAGCATAGTTGCCTTCCAAGCAGTTGATCCGGGTTCGATTCCCGGCCAACGCACACTTTTTGCGACTTGTTTTTTATTTACGCATTTTGTTTGTCGGGAACACTCTTCACTAAGAGAGAGAAAATCATGACGGTAGAACAATATTTCACGCTTCAAAATCTTGCAATTACAATTAAATTGTTCGGAATGGAGGACTGTTTGCGTCTAGCACCGGAAATTGTGTCTTCTATCAATATTGGGGGCGACTGTACCCTTCGAGACTTGTCAGACGTCGAAGGAAATTTATCCCAATTTCTTTCAAATTAAAGTTGATTGTGGATTATTAAATTTCAGTCTGATTTCAGGATGTGGCGAGCGATTTGCTCGTGTAATTTCGTACGATTGCTGTGTGTTCGTGATGGGCCTAGATAGGTTTTGAGGCAAAGTAAATATTTGTATGAGAGTGCCGTGGGTAATGGGCGAATGATTTTATTGGTCAAATAACATGTTAAATTGTCAAAGACAAATTTGGTTGGTGTAAGATAAGTTTTATGGACATGTGAAAATTTCAAAATACCGAATGGATTTGATTGAAATTTTGCAGCAATAAAGAATGATACCTACATTGGTTACGTCATACATGCGGTAGATATTATTTCATAATTTTATATGTGTAAACACAGATGGCCTGAACATAAATAGTTATGCTGAATCAGGAATTAAATTGTTATAGTAGGTTTTATAATGTACTTATTGAATGATTATATGTGTGCTCATACATATACTTACATACAATCACCTCTTTATTCCTTACGGGGTATACGGAGCCAACAGTCTCGAAAAGACTGAAAGGCGACGTTCAGCTCTTTGAGTGTTTTCTACTTATTATTTATAAGACTCTAAATGTAATTTAATTTTAATCCGTCTTCAAACAATAACTCCCTGGTTGTTAAATGTACTTCCACTTATACCTATTTGTTCTGTGATGCGTTAAACTTACAACAACTCTTTTTTGCCCATTGGGTTAAATAAATTCAGCTCAATAAAATCAAAATCCCCATCGTTTTAACGTCAGATTCGCACTGGGTCCGTCAAAGGGCGTATTGTCTGGTAGTGGGTGTGGGCCGTCTGCTTGGCCGCTCGCACTAATTGCCTCTCACGACGAGGGCCCTCGCCGAATGTGCTGGTGCTGGGCTGACGGAAAACTATGATTTCTCATTTCTGGTTCCTACGGCTGATCCCGCACTCAAATTATAGACGGAAAATTATTTTACAGACATACGAGTACATAATGTCACCCCTCTTTCCCGGAAGTGAAGGTAGAGGTACCACATCCTTCCTCACAATTATAATAAGTGAAAGCGGAGAGTGCAGTGAGTATGTAAGTTTATTTCTTGTAAATAAAACATACATATATAAGATACATGTGTATGAAGCGAAGGAAGTATACAAAGATCGTGGCAAGTGGAAAGAGGTAGTCTCTGCCTACCCCTCCGGGAAAGAGGCGCGATTTTATGTATGTATATATATAAGATACATGTAGTACTTGACACACCTGATGATAGGAGAGAATGAGCAGTAGCTCTTATTTTGAACCTTTTTGTCACAATAAACAATGACCATGGTGTTCATTATTGAAAAGAAAACCATGAAGGTTTCACACACAATTTTTTCGATTCATTCACATGTATTATTCGTTTTCAACTGCCAAACAAATCTAACAAAGCTAAATCAACAACATAAATATCCGAGGCTAGTTTTTGGTCTAGACTCCGCAGGTAAAACGACAGTCCCTCTGCGTAAAAATCACTAATCTCGTCAAATTATCCAGGTAATATGGTGATGATGATGAAAAAGGAGATTATTTGTCAGCACAACACGATCATAGCAAAAATGTCAATGCTGTACTTACTTTACAATTCAATTCTACGTATATGTTTTAGTCGGAATTTAATCTCTAATTGAAATTTAAAGATGTCGAAAGAAGCCTTTGGATTTAAAAACGACCTCTTCTGGACGCGGCTTCTGACTTTCATGACAAGGAAACCCACCCTAATTTTGATGATGGTCAGTCAACATATCTACATTCAGTCGCCTTAATGGGAAGATTTCCTCATGATTTTTCCACCACATTACCTTCATTGGGACACGACCATAGGCTGAAAAATAAAGATCCTCGCGAAGATTGCGGCAGCAGCCAGCGATTGCGATGGCAAACAGAGATACGGCAAATGGAATGAAAGGATGTAGGTCGCGCCCAGGGCGCCGTCTTGGGACCCTATTCTGGAGGCTGAGACGCTAACTAGTGCTGATGTTATCTTAGTACTGGATTAAGTAGTACATACATAGCATCACGTATATATCCCTTACGCGGTTGACAGAGCCAACAGTCTTGAAAAGACTGAAAGGCCACGTTCAGCTGTTTGGCTTTTTGATAGAATTGAGATTCAAATAGTGATAGGTTGCTAGCCCATAGCCTAAAGGAAGAATCCCAAGTTTACCTATAAACCAATCCCATAGTCGCCTTTTACAACATCCGTGGGGATGAGATGGAGTAGTCCTATTCTTTTTTCTATTGGTGCCGGGAACCACACGGCACAGTAAGTTCTTATGAATGATCCTATCATGATGTGTAAGTTATTGCCCTGTAACGTACAGACTGTACGTTACAGGGCAATAACTGTCTACGAAGTTATCTTTGAATGTCAAAATCGTGAAAATGCAAATTTTAGACATCTGAATGTGTTGCTGATCATGATCTAAACTGGGTTAGGCTCTCTTGTTATGAAACTTGGACAACGCAAAGCCGAAACTATTTCTTGCAAGATGCTGAAATTTGACATGTTTATTGAAATTCTCATGGGAACAACGCTTTGGTCGAAGTCGCGGCTAGATGTTAAAAGGGTAACTTTATGTCTAAAAATTCTGAACAAATTTTATGCCACATTTGCATTCTTGTAACTATGGAATGGATATTTGTTAAACAATAAATTAAAAACACTTTTGTTTTAAAAGCATGCGTTACAATCCACAACCGCTAAAAATCATAGCACTTCTCTTTTCTGTCAGGGTTTAAAAACGTGATAGAATACCGCCACGGCGCGGCGGCCGCAAAGAGCTATGCAACGGTAATTTCTGACTGCAAACAGTCGGTCCTGTGACCGGTGTTTACGTTTGCTGAGCGTGGCAGTATGTCGCTGTACTTGTAGAGTTTGGAACATGTGTTTTATTGCACATTGGTTCGTGGTGATTTATCAATTTTGATGAATGTGTAAGCCAAAGCAAATGCAGCGATCATGGCACGAGGAAAGATGTAGGTGAAAGAGGTGTGATTATAGATGCCTATAATCACACCTCTTTCGTTTTGTTACATGCGTAACAAAACGAAAAATTCTTGGAAAGAGGGTACTTATGGACAAGTTAATCGGGAAAATCAGTAATATGGACGTCGATGAAGTAGATACATACATTTTGACACGGGATTCGCTCCCGTAAAATAATCCAAAAATATAGCTTAAGTTTGTACTCGATTATATTTGAAAGGAATATGATTGTTGCAACTCTAACCACAAACCCGTTTTAAACCGATATTTCTGCTTAATCGAAAGTCGAAACTTAACATTTTTTATTCTCAATTAAAATAAATGTAAATCAACGAAATCACAAACAGCCAATGATGATTGTCTCTCCCCAAACTCGAGTGGGCCGAGACAAGTGACTTTCATTAGAAAACAGCGAAACAAAACGAGTGCACGCTACACTTCCCCCTCCACTTGATCCCCCCACTAAAAGCCATTACCGCGCCTTTGACATGCCGCCTCTTTGATCGCTTCCACTGCCCACTTAAAACTATTGCCTATGCCGCGGGCTGGTGAAACGGAATGAGATAATTTTTAGGTATTTTTTAGGGATCCGAATATCTGTTTAACTTTCACACCGCTTTCATAATGCCTTTAAGTGGCAAAATTAATGTATACATGAGATTTCTAAATCATACGAAATGCCAACTATTTATTTATGTAGGTACATCAAGGAAAAAGTAAAAGTAGAACTTAAACTTAAGAGAGTTAAGTATAAGAGCACTACTTATTTCTAAATTTCTTTCAGTAGGGCCCACGACGACTATCTTAATTGTCTATCAATTTGTCCTCATGCCCAGAAAACCAGTAATGGAGGCGCGCTACAGGGTATACGTAAAGATGAGAAAGACATGAATAGACATCTTTGCTCTTGCCATGATCTCTACATACTTCTTTTGCATCATTCACATGTATAACTCTCTTCGTGCAACCTCTGGAATTTCGGGAACTCTTGAAATGAATTTTCGCCAGAACGTCCCTAATTCGATTAAGGACCTCTCGTCTAGGCCTTCTCACTCCAACCTTTCTATTCACACTCTTCTTGTACATTTGCTATAAGTGAGAGATATGAAAGAAGAAAGATAAAATTGTTCGTGAAACAGAAAACATTTTTCCCTCGAATCCCACATTGCTCCTTCACACAATCCCGCGATCCCGCGATACTCCGCGATAATTAGCCAGCTTTGAGCCTTGGAAATTAGCTAGACTTCTCTTTGACGACTGACGACTGCGTGTCATATTCTCAGACATAGATTTAGCTAGATCCCAACCCATGAGTGTAAAGCTTGTCAATAAGCCGCGTAGTACAAGGACCTCTTTTCGAAACTGTTTCATTTGGTATAGCACCCGGCAAATACATACTTATACACTTCCGGGATGCGCAGTAGCAACTTTAAATATAAAAAAAATCAATTGCCCAGCGTCCATAGAGTAGAACTTGTTCAACTTTGTACCGGGCACTATATTACATTGATGATTTTATCAAGAAATAATAAAAAAAATTGCTATAATTGCGCTGTTAACATCAAAGTCTATACTTAAGTTACTTAACTGCACACGCCTGGTTTTTACATGTGTGGCGTTGCGTTATCTAGCTAAATCTATGTCTGTGATCGCTTGATTTTGCTTTACATAACGCTATGGCATGTAAACTACTATTCATGACTGAATTAGTACAAAGAAACACACATTTTTTAACTTTTGCACGTTAGGAAATGAATTAGACCTCTGTCTAAAATACACACGATTAGTCTCGGCGTAGACTGAAGGAGGCTTATGCCCAGCATTTGGTCATGGAGGGCTGTCAATGATCCTGATGGTCAAATCTAGCACATCAAAAAAAAAGTATATATGAGATTCTGTCGTGTGAATTCTAAAAGAGCATTAGTTAACATTCATATCTTTTGATTCGACACTATATTCGATCTAAGTAACAATATATATATGTACAACACAGAAACACGTGTTTGACATGAAAAGCAGTGAAGTCAAGCATTGAAAGCAAACACGACAGTCGGCCGGCTCAAACAGAAGTCAGGGAGGCATCGCAACTCACTGACACGGGCACGGCCCGGGTCCAAACGCATGGATATACTATCGGGTAGATCACGAATCATAAGAATCAAACTTTATGTCGATCCTAGTATAAATATACGGTCACGTCTATATCCCTCGCGGGGTAGACAGAGCCAACAGTCTTGAAAAGACTGAATGGCCCCGTTCAGCTATTTGGCTTAATGATAGAATTGAGATTCAAATAGTGACAGGTTGCTAATCCATCGCCTAAAAAGTAATCCCATGTTTGTAAGCCTATCCCTTAGTCGTCTTTTACGACATCCATAGGAAAGAGATGGGGTGGTCCTATACTTTTTTGTATTGGTTATTTATTTGGATGACCAATAACCGTTTTTACATTATTGTATTATAATATGAAACCAATGGTCAATAACAGGTCCTGATTGTTGCAAAACACTAATTAGTTGACTAATTAGCAATGTAACCTTTTTACACGTAAAAAAGCTCACATCATATAAGTCCCAATTATTATATTAGTTTCAGTATCTAGTAGTCAAAGAGTAGCATAGGTTCTATAATAATACGCATACGAGTATAAATATAACGCATGATCTGCCAGGATCATGATGCTATGGAAACTATGTTAGTTTCCCTTACCTAAGTTATGTTGACGTCATAAAGTGATGTATTTTATTTAATTTTGTAAATAATTGTTAAAAAAATTAAAAAATGATATGTCAGAAAAACGGTTGCTTGTGCTTTTTGCCAGTTTTGTATCGATATTTCGACATCTATTCAGATTTCAGTCTGTGGCCATTCCAATCGCTTTCCAAGCGAGCAATCGCATCGGCGAGGTAACGACACAGTTCGGCGGGTGACATCTAACATGTACTGTTTTACAACTGAATAAAAATCATACGCTTTCATTTACCGACTTGAGAAAAAGTGGATATTTTCGCGATAATATATAAATTCCAATTAATATTATAAAGTTTAGTTTAGAGAGAGTTTAGCGCCATCTAATAAAAAAGCGAAGAAATTAGCAGTACCTACAAAAATAATCGAATTGAACGTTACTTATAAAATCAACGAATTTAGCGCTACCAATAATAGAATACAAAAAGAAACGAATTTAACGCCACCTACAAAATAATACATGTTTTTAACCAATCCCGCGGGTATATACCCTAGTTAGCTAGTTTAGCTATAAATTTTCCAAAAATGTGTTTGTTTTTTTTTTGTTTGTTTGAACGCGCTAATCTCAGGAACTACTGGTTCGAATTAAAAAAATTAGAAGAGAAGAGAATGAGGAAGGCTTTAGGCTATATAACATCACGCTGCAACTATAAGGAGCGAAGAAATAATGGAAAACGTGAAAAAAACGGGGTAAATTATTCATCCTTGAGGGCTTCAATGATGCCCAAAATGCCCACGCGGTCACACAAGTCACAGCTAGTATTTATATATACGGATACACAGGTAAAAATTATTTGCCGTGTGATTCCCACCATAAGATAGGCTTATAAACTTGGGATTCCTCTTGTAGGCGATGGGCTAGCAACATGTCACTATTTGAATCTCAATTAGGTATATCATTAAGCCAAACTGACTGAACGTGGCCTATCAGTCTTTTCGAGACTCTGTCTACCTTTTTTATCATGATCTACTAAGGTTCGGATCCAGGCCTTTTTGACATAAAGGATATCTTCACATTACCACTACGCCTTCAGATTGAACTCAATGCAAACAGAAGCCCCAAAATGCGGGTAATAAATAAAAGCCTTTGAAATATCTGCTCAAAGCGTCTTCAAGATCGATTCTTTATGGTTTCCCTGACGTTTCACTTCAGACGCACATGCACCCCTAGCATTACCTTCCCTCAGATCTATTTTCTCTTTCACACCCCCTCTAATCCTATAAACCTATCCCTTTTAGTGCAAACGTCATTGCGTGGCGCATTGTCTGGCACGGCTTTCTTTTTCTATTTCAGACTTTGTAGCTTCAGTTTTAAGTGTTATTTTCAATTGCGGTTTGGTAGTGAAAAGGAAATTGGCATTTACATCGACAGTAGAAAAGCCAGTTTTCCCGCAGCAAAATTTGAAAATGGAATTCGGACGAATATCAAAACCAAGTTAAGAACTGCCGTTAGGTTTCAACAGAGTAGCCTTTATTAGCAGAGCCTAAAATCTAAAATTGTTTAAATTTTGCTTCAGCGTGTGGTAAATATAATTCGCTTTGTACATACGAAACACGCCGGCCGCATTCGTTGACATGTACCGGCACGCGAACGTTTTTGTTCCATTTTCAGTTTTTAAACGTAAATAGTTTTTGTTTTTAATGTCACATCACAGTGATCGTCGAATTGTCTTTGGTGTGTGAAACTAGCAGAATCTATAGAGTACAGTGAAGTGTTTCTTAATGGTTGTGAGTTAAGATATTCTAAGATTTCTGTGGCTTGTTTGTATACGATTATATTAGATTCGTAAAGTTAGTTTAGGTTTAGTGTGATAAAGTTAGTTTCTAGGAATTATCAAATAGTTTTTCGTGTGACACAATATATCATTTATTCAGGGTCCAGATCAAGGTTCTACAAATTATCAAGACAAAACATATTGGTAAGTCAATTATATTAAACTAAAGACAAACTAGAATTTTATACAATTAAAAAAAGATAAACCTACATTTATTCAAAATAAAGACAAGATGCATGTTTAAAAAATACATCTATCATTTAATTTTTTTTTCTGGTAAGGCAATTTTGGCGGTCTGAAAAAGTAGTATGCACCGGAAGTGCGTGGTTCATCGACCCCGTTGCCATGGCGACCGTAGCGCCACCATGTGCGAAGCCTCCCCGCCGGCCGATTGCAACAATTTGTTTGGGTCGCTCGGGACTGGGCTCAAATGGGTTTATGAGAAATGCTCACTTTATTAATGTTTTAGATATCTAGAGCGTCGTGCCGGCGTTTTGTTTGCGTAAGCGTCAGTGAGGTTGCTTTAAGAAGCCGAATTTTTCGCTTTCACTCTCAATTTCGTAATCACGATTATTTACACAGATCATTTTATAGTCATTAATGATTAACTCTTTATCCCTTATACCCCATACAGAGCAAACAGTGTTGAAAAGACTGAAAGGCGTCATTTCCACGCCACGCCATTTCATAGTGACAGCTAAACGCCAAACGCCTTAGAAGGAATCCTAACTTAACTTAAACAATTTTTATACAATACTAGAGGCCGCCCGCGACTTCGTCCGCATGGAAACTCTATCAATCCCGCGGGAACTCTGGGATAAAAAGTAGTCTGTGTGTTATTCTGGGTCTTCAGCTACCTACATACCAAATTTCATGGTAATCGGTTCAGTAGTTTTTGCGTGAAAGAGTAACAAACATCCATACAAACTTTCGCCTTTATAATAGTAGTAGGATAGAGACGCAACCAGAATAATTAACTTAAACTTGCTGCTTATAAGGTTCATTTTGTAACTATACACAAGTACGAAACATAAAAAATAATCTTGCAATAAAATTGTATCGTAATTTTTTGTTATCAGAACGGTAAGTCGATGGGCATTACATAGTTATAAATCTACGAGCAGCGCCCCCTAGCGGCCATTACCAGTTTTATTGCTACGTAATTGTTAACCCTTAACCCTGAGTGTGCAGACAAACTTTCAAGGGTTAAACATTGTTAGGAATGAGATTTTAAAATGATTGATTTATGTCTTGTTTAACCAAATGCATGTTTTCACTTACTGATTATGGCTAGTGAGAATTGTGATTTTATTTATGCTTGTTTTCGTAATCAATAAAATTATTTTGTCGTAATACAAAGTAACTCGAAGACTCATAAATCATGAGTCTTCGAGTTACGAACGATTCGGATACAATAGTTTCATCGCGACACAAGAAGCTTCTTAGCAATATATGTATAGTTTTAGCTTAGGATCTGCAGCACGATACGAGGTAGCAATAATGAGAATGCTACGGATACTACATCTTAAGGCCGGTACACACTAGACGTCGTAGCAGCGTTGTCGTTGTGTCAACGTAGCGCTAATGTGTATCATACGGCCTCTGTGGCGCAGCGGTAGTAAGCTTGTCTGTTACACCGGAGGTCCCTTGTTTGAATCCCGGCCAGGGCATGATGAGAAAAGAACTTTTTCTGACTGGCCTGGGTCTTGGATGTTTATCTAATATAACTATTTATTATAAAATATAGTATTGTTGACTTAGTATCTCGTAACACAAGTCTCGAACTTACTTCGAGGCTCTATCTGTGTAATTTGTCTCGTATATATAAAAAACAGGTAAAAAACACAAGACGCCTAGTGTGAGAGGGCCGTTAGTAATGCAAAACGTAGCAGGCGAGCCTGCGTTACGAGCAACAATACTACGACTGATTGAGAAATAAGAAATAAAAAAATAAGGAGGAATGAAGTGCCTAATGCGATAACAATTGATAGGACGAAATTGAGGAATCTTCTATCTTTATGTTATTAGCGCTCTGTCTTCAAAAAAGGGAAGAATGAGGCAGCGGGGTGTACCACAGAGTCGAACTTTGAACAACCAACTAATGATATAATCGCACGTACTCAAATATATCACTCTCTCTCTCACTAGGTATAAGTATCTTTCACGGGGTTGACAGTGCCAATACTGGAAGGCCACAGTAAGCTGGAAATAAAGAAAAAACGAGTCGGTTCTACGTAATTGTATTAAAAATTGACGATTTAAAACAAAATTTACGACTCCAATCCACCCTAGTTTTATGTTTTAAGTACAGTGGGGCGCGATAATAGCTGATAGTTTTATTGGCATCGTAACTAGTGTGTGAACAGTTCATTATGTTTACGACTGTACTGGTTAGCGGTAAATGCGGGCTGTAAAGTTAATCGTAAATGTGATTCAGTTAACACTTCGCAAATAAGTAGTTAGTAGTGCATATATCAACGTGTAAAATATTGATAATTGATAGTGTACATGTCTCTTTCACGAATATTCCCTCTCTTTCTATCTCTGAGATTTTTACAAATATATAGAGCAAGAAAGATATACAATGTGATGAAGTGTCTAGTAAGATAGCCATTATTTGATCGATTTTAGGCGACTAAAGGAATAAGCAAGAATAGAATAGCATCTTTAAGTTCAAGAAATGCAAAGTTTTATGCTGGTCGGTTAGTGAAGAAAAAACATAGTATATGCCAGCAGCTTCTCTTCCTGAGCAAATTGTAAAAGCCAATCAAGGAAAAGCCTTAAAAGCTTGGGATTATTCTTTCAGGTGATGTGCTAGCAACCTGTCACTATCTGAATCTAAATTCTTGGCCTTACAGTATTTTCGATACTGTTATTAGTTAACCAATTAGTTAACTATTGTGTTAACTCAAAATAATTCCCAGAATATAGATTCGTCTAGTTAGGGAATTATTAAATCCATGTACTTCATATTTCAACTCTAATACATAAATAAACTTCAATAAATCCTTCCGGATCTTCCGTGATGCCTGCTACCAATCAAGATACAGGTTTATTCTTGGTTTGATGGTGGATGGCTGAGCGTTGGACCCGCTTAGGAAATGTATTAACACCCTTTATATGAACAACTAGCTGTGCCCGCGATCTCGTCCGCGTGGAATAGTTATTTTGGACATCATTGAATCCCTCAAGGATGAATAATTTTCCCCGGTTTTTCACATTTTCCATTATTTCTTTGCTTCTTATAGTTGCAGCGTGATGTTATATAACCTAAAGCCTTCCTCGATAAATGGTCTACTCAGCGCAAAAAGAATTTTTCAATTCTAACCAGTAATTCCTGAGATAAGCGCGTTCAAACAAACAAACATACGCTCCAGCTTTATAATATTAGTATAGATTTATGTACATAACATGTTGTTGAAATGAGTCAATAAAAAACTTTTTTTTTTGCTGCCTCGACAGGTAGGCAGAGACTAAACATTTTAATGTTCCATGATACTGACGTACATACGGTATTTTTAATCTAACAATTTACTATTACCCTCCCACATATGATCCCACAAGCTTTTTTTCGTTCAGTACTTTGGGATAAAGTTTGAATATGTTTGCATTTGATTTCACTGTCATAAATACGATTTATGATTTGGATGTAAATTTTTTTTGCAAGCTCATTCCGTTGTTTAAAAAACATATATTAAATATTTTGTGATTAATAACCAATTTTGCATCAAATTCAGCGATCTTATAAATTTTAAGGGTTATACTATCTTAGGCTGTTATACTGTTAAATTACACTTGCTATATCTGTTCTCTTCAGAGAAAAACGTTCACAAATATCACTAGATAAGAACCAATATGTCATTCTGTCGATCAGAAAACTAGGTTAAAAATTGTAAAATGCTCTTGTCATTCGCACACACGTTTTCATTTTGAAAGGTGTCAAGTTTGACGTATGAAATTTTGTTTTTTTTTTTTTTTTTTTTTTTTTTTAATTGTGCGTGTACGATTGAAAGGCATAGGAATTTTGCCGGGTAAAATCCTGAATTAATTATTAAAGTTGCAATTTTAACTTTCATTGTCTTAAGGATCAGATTGCTATGCCCATTGTTGTACAATAATAAAGATTTAAAAGTAGGTGCGAATCTCACGCATTAGTTACGGGTCGGACAATAAATTGAAATAAAGTTCATTCTCTTTACATTCTGTATCAATCGAGGCTGTAATAAACTACCCTTCACGCGTGTGAAGCTGAAGGCGAACTCGTAGAAAACAATAATAGTGAATAACAAGATACCACATCGGCCCAACTTGGCGCCAGATACGCTTGAAAGATCGCTGTAGTAATGTAGTTAGTATAGTTGTAGTCGTAAAACGAAATACACTTTGTATGTAAATAGGGTTTGGAAATACGCGTCTTCAGATGATTCAGTATTATGCAATATAATGTATTGAGATTATTACATTAAATGTATTGTTGGAAAGATATGGGTATTGCTCACGATAATCTCGAGGACTACTTTCTGGACGAATTATAGTATTTTTTTTGTAGTGTTGCTATTAATCCCAGGAAACATAAATGATATCATGATGATATATAAAAACCTCATGTAGAATCATGAAAGATTCAACCACATATACGAAGTCGTTACGGATATTTCAAAATTGATGAAAAGCTTGATGATAATATTGAGATTCAAATAGTGACAGGTTGCGAGCTCATCGGCTAAAAGAAGAATCCCAAGTTATATGCCTTAGTCGCCTTTTACCACATCCATGGGAAGGAAAAGTTCTTTTCTTTTTACATTGGTGCTGGAAACCAAACGGCATGATAGTTTCCGTGGGATTTTCGAAATATTTTTGTTCTTTAATAAATCCTAAACTTGAAACAAAACCAGAAAATTATATTAAAAACAATACAATTCATAGTAACTAGAGTTATCACGGCGGGAGTGTAGCTGTGACGTGGGCTACGGACGGACACCTCGCTCCGTGGAGATTCCCGGGGGATCGATCCTTCCCCCCACCTGTATCTTAGACACTTGCATGCTGTTACTCATTAAGTATCGTGTCGCAATATTGTATTATTATTAATCTCCGTAGCGCAGTAGTTAAAATGTCGATCTACCACATTGGAAGTGGGTTCAATTTCCTAAGTTTATAATTCTTAAAACTTAAAACTGAATGTTGAAGAGTAGATAAGGGTAATACGAGTATAATTTGATATGCTAGATTTGCTGAACAGTTTTAAGTAATTTATTTGACGTCAACCAATGTTGTGAAACCAAAAGATTTGACAATTATTATGAAGTATTCAATAATAATGAATAAAAAAATTGAATTTGAATTTGAGTCAGATGGTAGAGAAACTTGACCTTCCTATGACGGACTTATCCCATGAAGGGATCTCTTCCAGTCAACTGGCAAACAATAAATTTGTTTTGAACGAACGTGGTCAAAATTCTTTGCCGTTAAATGTAGCCTATATTTCTGACTTCCAATAATTAGATGTATTCATACAAACATTTAATTAAAATCGGTCTAGCCGTGAAAGCGTGACAGAGTCATAGACAGAATGTGTTGCACACACACTTATAATGATTAGTAGATATATTTTTATTACAGATTTGATTTTATATCACACTGTACCTAATATGATACGAAATAATGTGAAATTCCGGTTCAGAGCGCGATTAGACGCTCGGACACCTCGCTTGCCGTAGGGATTCCCAAGGGATCGATCTCCCCTCCCCTTCCCTCCACCCCTCTAAACATTCACCCTTTCACTTATTATAATTCCGTTTAAAACCTCGGTCTTTTACGGTTCGAGTACAACTTTTAAGTCAACGCCGTAAAATATTTTAAGATTGTAAATTTATTACTCATTTAAGTACTTTTTATTGGGACTAGGATCGCAAATTTAAAGAAATAACAGAGATTTCTGTATGTATTCTATCTATTTTTGTATTCAAAGTCATCATAATTGGTCCAGTATGATAACATACATACATATTATCACGTCTATATCCCTTGCGAAGTAGATAGAGCTAACAGTCTTGAATAGACTGAAAAGCCACGTCTAGCTATGATTCGCTTATAAATGCTTTTTGGGAGACCTAATGCTTAGCCAGTAAGAATATGATGTAATAAACTATTGAAGAGAAAAACTGTGAACATATTTTTGAAGGATGTAAAACTGTATGCTTGCAAGGAAGTGCCTTGTTCGGTTCGAACGTAAATGTCTTTTTTTGCAATTTATTGCGGTAATTTGATACGCTCGCGGGTCACTTTAACCCGATACCCGCATCGGCAGGGTTGCGACTTTTTGGTTCATGGAAATTTGAATACGTATATTTTTATATACATGTACCAGAAGGTACCTTAATACATACATACATACACATAGATAATCACGTCTATATCGGTCTTGGAAAAGACTGAAAGGCCACATTTTGCTGCATGGCTTTATGACGGAATTGAGATTCAAATAGTGACAGGTTGTTAGCCGATCGCCTACAAGAGGAATCTCAAGTTTATAAGCCTATCCCTTAGTCGCCCTTTAGGTAATTAAGCATAACTCAGGTACCAAAATTATGTGTGTATAATTTGCATAAGAGCTACCAAAGAATTGTGGTCATGGTCTGCATTGTCTAACGAACCAAACCGACAAAACCCATTGTCAATTAACTAGATAGCTAATGGTATTATCTTTTTACATATGAGATGGTGAGATGGAAGACAAATGCCAAATCTAATATTGAAATAAAAAATAAAACAAACACATAACATCTTTATCCTCTACGGTGTAAACAGAGCCAATGTAAAGACTCAAGATTACTTTAAGCTAGATTCGTAACATAGTAATTCAGAGGATTCAGGCAGGTTGTTAGCTAAACAAATGAGAACAATATAGACCGATGTTGATAGCCCTTCGCCTAAAATATGAATCTCAAATTATTAATCTTCTTTGATTCTTTCAATATTTTATTCTCAACCCTTAACCCCACTAATGGTCAGTTAGCCACTTCACACCTCCTAGTGGTGTCGGTTACCAGTTCCAGCGAACGCTCGCCCCCCGACGTCACACCGCGGATTAAGGTGAATGCTCATCGAAATACTTAAAAGAAACCTTGCAAAATGACCAGCTGCTAAGTCAAATTATTTATCGTCTGAACGATGGTTCTTTAAAAAGATAAATTACATGGATGCTCAATGGTCACGTTTAGCTATTTGACTTAATGATAGAATTGAGATTCAAATAGTGAAGGGTTGCTAGCCCCTCGCCTAAAAAAATCCCAAGTTTGTAAGCCTATCCCTTAGTCACCTTTTACGACACCCATGGGAAGGAGATGGAGTGGCTCTATTTTTTTTGTATTGGTGCCGGGAACTACACTATGGTGAAACTTAATGCCAACAGTATTTTCAAGACTGTTGACTCTGTTTACCCCGCAAGGGACATAGACGTGACCATATGTATGTATGTATGTATGTACTACACCATAGGATAAAATGAGATCAGTTTAACGATTGAGAAAAAAGAAATACTCTTGATGTCACGAATAGTGCTGAAAAATAAATATCTTCTGTGCATTTTCTACCACATTTTCTAAAAATACCAATTTAGCTGAATTTACGGGCTGAAATTTAAGTGTTCTGGGGTTTTGTGAAGCTCGCGTGCATTCAACGGCGCCTAATTTATAGCACCCTCCGATTTTAGATAGCGCATAAGGTACTATGAAGACATTGGCACTATCTTTACACTGTGAAGACGACTTTGTTACCTCAGTTTGAATAGTGTTACTGAAACAGTCAGTTTGTTAAAGAACTGAATTCAAGATATATCTTCATTAGTCTTCTTGGAAATAGATAAATTGTTAATTAATTATATCTGTTATTTCATGACGCTTTTTTCTTGTTAAATGTTAATAAATATCATGTTAATATATCTTAATAAATATATTTTTCAAGAAAATAAACGTATTAAAATTTATTATCATTGTTTCAGTATCTAAACAAATTATACTACCTTCATAGACTATGCTAACCGATGGTCTTACGTTTAGGTAAAACATCGTGACAAAATCTGTATAATATCGTTTTAAAAATGTGCATGAAATAGAAAATTCTACGACAAATACGCCTGCAATTGATGTCATTACGAATTGGAAACTTTTCAGTGCAAATTCCGAAATGCAAATGCAGACTTTAAAATATTCATTTGTCGTGAAAATGTAACAAATTCTATGAAAATAATATTAGCATTGTCGGCACTCGGCGGCCATCATTTTAGAAATAAAAATATGAGTCGCTAACCGGACATCCGGTCGCATATTGGCGCCATGAATATTTGATACACCCGGGTTTAGCCGGATATTTCATTCGTCATCAAATCGTAATTGGCTTACATTGGTCTCTTTGTGAATTATGATGTATAATCTGGTTTACCCGGGTCGGGCACCCGGTTAAAGTTGCCTTCACAACGGTAAAAGGTATTATTTATTAGTCTAATGTATTGTATGTTTATTGTCTTATTCTTAACTTTGGACGGCATTTTATTTGCATCGCCGTCAATATTTTTCTCCTTTCTCCATCCACTGGTTGTCTGGAAGAAATTGCTTTAATATTTTAGGGTTTTGGAAGCAAGTTTTGTTGATTTGATTTGACACAATTTTTTTCAACAAGTTAGTAATAAGTCTATTCATGATACCAGCTAAAATTAGCTTTGTTTGACGTTTTCCTTCTCAGCTTTTCTGATCGGAGGGAAATATTTTTTACCCAGGTGTGTGACAGACCCTTATCAGTACCGAGTATCCATTACAGTAATTCGATATAATTGATATCAGACGATTTGTTTTGTTTTGATTTTCCGTTAAATGTCACGTTAATTGAACCGGGTGAATCTGTTTGCTGTTCACCCGGGTGAAGTGGACCGGGTGGAAAGATAGCTCGGTTCTCCTTTAACCGGCTTTGTTCTCCGGAGATATTGATACCTTGTTATGTATCACCCGGGTGCGTTACTGTGAAGCGTTACGGTTATTTCTGTTTATTTGTTTCACAAGATTATTATTGTATTATATAGTGACATTTCAAACATCACTTAATAATTGTCATATCTTTTAGTTTCACAACATTGTTTGAAGGCAAATAAATTACTCAAAATTTAATTAACTGCCGCTTCCAAATCCGCGTCTTTCTTTACATACTCGTACCTACCTTGGTACTCTTTGAATTTTTGGTCAGGCATTTCAAGAACCGACTCCGGCAACCTTTTATAAAATCGTACAACCCCATGAATGATTTAAAGTTATGAAACAATCGACTACTGAACAATGTTATACATACATACATACATAAAATCACGCCTCTTTCCCGGAGGGGTAGGCAGAGACTACCTCTTTCCACTTGCCACGATCTCTGCATACTTCTTTCGCTTCGTCCACATTCATAACTCTCTTCATACAAGCTCGGCGGTTTCGGGTACTTTTGACCCGAAACCGCATAATCCGCATTTCTTTTTTAACAATGTTATAACTTAAGCTTTTTATATTTACTTATTTAAAAATGGTGCACAAATCTATGTAGGTTGATCTATAGAGCGCTCGTACGTGTCTGTATCGTTAAAGGTTTTCATGAAATTAAGTTTACATGAGTTTTTATAAAAAAATCACATTTCTAGAAAATAATTTATAGCAAAAATTTACAGCGAATTACTCAGTCGACGTTTAACCTCTCACACGAGGTTGGCGTAATTTTCTTGTAAGCCTAATTACACACAAGCTTATTTGCCTCGCGTCGCCTCGCGCCGTCGCCGAGGTGTGAAGTGCGACTCACGACTAAAACCTTTAAAAACATTTTCAAGGGTATGCTATGTGTATTAGTATTACTTTGTTAGACTAGGGGCTAGTTGCAAGACATTTTACCTTGTTTATGAGCAAGAAAATATAATAAAATAAAGTTTTTGGAAGGCGGTTGTAATGACAAATTGGAAAAGAAGATGTTCCCCTACTTTAAGTAAGTGATCAAAACAGTGATGTAAAGATTCAATTGCCTATTCTATTTCTAAATTTGAATCCTTAAAACTCCAGAAAGACATGGCATTTTTTACATTATAAACGGGACAAATTACATATATTGAGTTATCCTCAAAGTAAGTTCAACTTTATTCAAGGGTATCAGAATAATTTCAATAAAACTAAAACTATTTCGCAATAAAGTACCCAAATTAAGGTAAAAACTTGATAAAATAACCCTCTGCCTACATCGGCAGTCGTATCAAAGCGAAGGCGGATCGCAATTAACGTTCTCACAACGACATTAATTAAAGGCCTCTTTCGGATGCCTCGCGTCGCGCCTCGCGCCCGCACGCTCAAACTAGCCTTTAGCGAAAGAAAAAATTGTTTTAATTAAGAAATTCGCGCTGTTTCAAAATTGCTTTGGGTGCGAAATCTTTGGTTAAAGTAAGTGGAATGTTCTTTGGGAATTTGGTTAGTTTTCACTTTGTTTGTAAATGTAAAGTCATTGCTGCATGGCATGGTTTTTTGCCAGTTAAAATTGCGTTTCTTGCTATTATTGCATCTTTATTATATCAACAATTTAAAACACACTAAAAAGTTTATTTTGTTTAACTTGTAAAGTAGGTAACACTTGAGTCTCGTCTTTAGCGAACCTTGGCGAGCGACAGATTTGGAAACAAACATTTCTGAAGCGAAGGAAGTATAGACAGATCAGGAAAGTGGAAAGATCTAATCTTTGCATATCACTTTGGGAAAGAGACGTGATTTTCGTGTTCCCAAGCATTCTCATTTCGAAGACATTTTTACACAAATAAATAACATTATAAGTGAATAATATTTCGGTATAATGGGCGTCTTACGACGGCCATCCCAGTTATTGTGTTAACTCAGTCCCCTAACAACGTTAATTCATAAAAATGGCGGGCTTTTGTGCGGCATCGCTTAATTAAACAAATAACTGTGGTAATGAGTGCCGTCACTGACAACTTATGGCAATGGAACAGACTAGATACATAAGATGAAATTGCGCCTAAAATAATCCGTGAAAACTTTCATATTCAAAGTCTTTTATACACAAAAATTTCATGACTTTGTCCCTTCTGTGGTGTTATGAACTAAAATCCATTAGACTTAAAAGTTACATTCAAATAGACGGCATAATTCTTTTGTAACTTATCTTCTTATTTCGTCATTCGTTTAATAATTACATTTCGTCTTATAAAAAAGGAAATCCAGTTGACAGTTGCTCTAGGTGTGAAATGAACGTAACTGAAACCTTCCTGGGAAGCAAGAAAGTGCTATCGATATCTGGGCCTGAGAACTGAAAGAATTAGTTTATAATATTTGATATTTCAGAAGTGGCTCGTCCACTCAGAATCATTGCATTTATACTAGTGTTTTTTTAACCTTTATATTACAAATAAACTTTATGTTAAAACCAGTATTCAAACTATTAATTATAATGTAAAGAAAGAAAAAACTCGTAATTTATAAATTGTGTAGTCCCTGTAAATCGTTTGCCCACGGCAACGTGCCCAGAAGGCTGGTTGCATGGCCACGTTGAATGGCAATGCAACAATACTAGTGATACTATTTTATACATCAATATCTATTTCAAAGTATGTCTGTGGTTCACAATAAGCTGAGGCAGAGTGACCCCGGGCTCGTCTTTTGTGGGTTTTCCTCGACCTTGTGTGTTTTTTTTTGAGAGACGCAATAAAAGTGGACGCAATTTCGCCAGAAATGCTTTGTCTCGTCGAGTTTTAATTATGTTTTGTTGGTGGGTGTTAGTTATTTCGAAATCTCAGCATTTCCTTCATTGTTCTTTTAAGTAAATTTAATCATTAGGCGGTATTTTTCAATTTTTTGTAGACACTAATACATGAATAAATATAATCGTTTTGCGGAATGGTGCCCACGAGATTTTTGCACGTGCCGCGCATACAGCCACATTTAGCAATGTTTTCATGTAAGCTTATTGGTGGGTAAAGGGTTAATCAAGGGTTAATCTGACACTAATTATAATTATCATGATTTCATATTAACCGCTTTCATGCCACTGATCACAATTTTCGAGTCTCATTTATCTGTAACATTTTCAAAATAAACAGATTGATCTTGCCCCGAAATACTTTCAAGAATTGTGTTAGGGACTAACTCAATAATTAATAATTACATACATATAATAACGTCTTTGTCTCTTGCAGGGTAAACAGAGTTCAAAGTCTTGAAATAACTGAAAGGCCACATTCAGCCGTATGGGTTAATGATGGAATTGAGATTCAAATATAAGAAGAAGAAGGATAATAAAGATAAACTTCCAAGACGGAGCTGAATCACATAATCTTAAAGTTCATTTTTCACTGACCCAGGATCGAACTCGTGACATGTGGTTCAGAGGCAGATATATTACCGTTGTGCCTAACAGGCTGTAGGTTTCTATATCCCATTACATGATAGAACAATATGTTTGTACTCGTTTACAAATAGCCGTGAAATCCTTTCAGTCATCATCACGCAGCGGAACGAGGATCAATTCCTGAGAGTCACGTCACGAGCGTTTTTTCCGAAAGCCGCGTTAGTGTAAATTGCACTTTTGTTGCAGATGCTGTGGGGCTGTCGTCCAGTGCGAGCGAGCTAAGGTAAGCTATACTTATTTTAAATAAGGCAGTATTTTAACACAGACGGACTCCGGGTTTCTATCCAGAGGTGAGGAGGTATAGGGTAGTAAGTAATAGAAGGAGAATGATGATTTTAGTATTATCTAATTTTCTAGATCAGGATTTAGTATAATAATTCTTGGAGTAGCTTAACTTTGGTACTTTGTCAGATTGTCTTCGATATGAAGTAATGAATCAAAATGCTCTAAAAGATTTGAATGAATTTTTGGTGATTGAAATTTAATATAACCCAGTTCTCCATCTTGGATCTTCCGTTATGTTGGATTTAGAGTAATGTGCAGCACGAAGCATGCATTTTTATCCAAACTAAGAGAAGCTAAGTGTGTGTACAAAATTTCACCTTAATAGTAAGACAAATTTGTAGGTACATTGGCATATGGTTGTAAATAATCGAATTTATAATAACAGTTGGTGTAAGCCGCGTAAGGCAGGCAGCATTGTAAAAACTTTGTCGAGTCTCGTCACTAAATTTTATCTAACATTTGAATATAAAATCATATGCAAGCAGGTGTTGAATCAGTTATACAAAATGATAAAAGTTAAACTCAACATAAATAAATATTATAGCTTTCAGTGGCCAGCAATCCCTCTCCACCCCACTTCATTACTCGTGCCCTCCGAATTGCAACGCACGTGTGCCGCATGCACAACACCCTCCGCTGCCTACCCTGCTCTCCCTGTAGGGTTGCCAGGCATTAGGGCCACAACTGGGACAATTGTAGAGTAAATTGTGAAGTAAAAAATATGGAAATTATTGTAATATCAGGGTTAGTCTTTGGAATGGCAAGTGCAAGAAAGTGCAACTGAAACCAACGCCAGGAAAATTATGATAAGCTTTTTCATTATCCAGGTCAAAATCAGGTTGTACAAACGGTTCTCTATCTATTAGCATATATAATTTTGTGTCATAATTTTCTATTATGATAAAAAATAATATGCGTAACTCGTTAGGCCAAACTAAAATAGGACAAATAAAATTAGTCGAATGAAAGGGATCCCTGTACAAACATACTCTCACATTTGTTTTTCAAGGGAGGCAAAGATTGGAAAGAAGACGGATATACAGATCTCCTGCTTTCGTCCATTTCGATCTGCTTTCTACGTTTATCACTGTCATACATGCACGACGGTTAAATATGTTAAATTCCCTTTCTAGACAGACAGAAACAGGGACATTCCCTCATTTCCCAGTCACCTGGCCACCCTACCTTCCCCTGTTGGTTTTTAACCTTGTCACCGCTAGGTGTCATCCCAGCCTGTGTGGCGGGTTGCCCTTACACTTTGCTTGACTTCCAATACAAATTCGGGTTTTTGATGACTTTATTATGATCTTTTGGGGTTTATTGGCTATTGAAGTGTGAAAGTTAATTATGATATTAGTTATTTTAGATATTATTTTTAAATGAATAAGATAAGGTAGTTTTAGGACTATAATTTAAACAAAAATTTGTCAAGTGTTGTCTCTACTTGGGGATATTCTTTCTTCAGAGTCTATTATTATGAGATTTATTTTTGAAAGGTGTAAATAAAATACTCATGAATACCAATAGGGCCGTGTCATCCAAAATAATTAATTCAAAATGTATCTACCCAAGATAAATTTAAATAGCAAAAAACGCCTGCGAAATTAATGGGAACAAATATTTGTGGATTGCCCGAAGGACAGGGGGTCTTCTTGGGTGGTTCTCCTAGGGGGTGAGGAGCAGAGGGGTAGGAGGAGAGGAAATTATTAAAATTATACACCAGGCCCCTAGACTAGTAGTTACAAGCTCTCCCGCTTCTGAAGGGCGCCTGATTGCTCTTGCTTTAGTATTTTGTTACAGTTTTATTTATTTTCTATTGAGATGTGAGATTTCGTAGCGTAGACGGGGGTGGATTTGTATAATATGTTGAATACTGTTATACTGAAGTTCTGTTGAGGTATTTAGACCAGTACGAGTGCTACATTGAAATTCTTTTATAACTAATTCATTCCAAATAATAAATCTTACTTTTCTAAGTACTTACCTGTAACTTTGTCATTAATAAAATAGAAGGCATGACAAGTAACACTATATATACAAAAGTAAATTACGCCTTTTGCCCGGCGGGGCAAGTAGAGACTACATCTATGCAATTTTGTCTAACAGTATATAAACAACTTTTAAGCAAAATAAGTGTACCTCAATTAAGGCTAAGTATTCTTGCAGTATCCCATTTCCGCATCCCGTTTTTCAATTTCCCCGAAGCGTCATCGATTTGATACACAACAAACACTATCAAAAACATTCTTAAACCAGTCCTGTGCAAACATTGAAAGGTTTTTTAGACCTTCAGTATTCCCTCGGGAAGCCAAGATAGGATACTCCATATGCACATAATTTGTAGAATGAAGTAATGCGGAAAACGTGAATGTGTGTGGAAAATGGAATTATTTAATTGATTGAGTTCTTAAATTTGTATAAATTACACAGTTAAGTACTTTTACATAAATTAAAACATTTATTTTTGTTTTTATTAAACACTAACTTTGGGTACCTATATTGTTTTGTTTGTAACATAATATTCACGTATCAATCAACATGTGCCAGTCTCGTCGATTCCACACCTGTATTTTTATATGCCTGCTTACGAAATATTGGTTAAAAAGAAAAATATACCTAACTGTAGAAAAGGTGACTTTCCAAAAAGTATAAAATTTCATCTTTCCACCTTCAAACGAGTCCGCGATTATTTTTAATTGCTCGAAGAAGCCCCGGAGCCTCGGCTAGAGAGCTCGCAATAATTGTTATTAGCCACTTCAAAAGGCTAAATCTCTTCGGCTTCTAATTGTGAAATTTAAAATAATCTTACGCTTTTATTAGTATACCTACTCAAATTCGACGTACTTACATGAAAAGATCGATGAAGCGAAATAAGTATGCAGGAATCGTGGGAAATTATAGTCACTGCACTACACTTGTTAACTTTGTTGGCGTTAAACTGAAATTGTCATTTTTTCTATAGCGGTAAGAATTTTTAAAGTAGCCTAATCCGTAGGGTTGTGTTTGATGAAGTTCATAGCACAAAGGATTTTACCTGGATTTGCCTTCAATTACCTTGTGAACTAAGTAGACGGATTGATAGAAAAACATTGCATTTAAGAATATTAAGGTGACCGATGCATACAATCTAGCAATTGTGGCGATTCATGACGTCACGAGTGACCGCCCCGCCACGTCCTTTGTTTCAGGGGGAACGCAACAATTTGTCGTCATTAGATGACCCCACACCGAGGGGTCGCAGAGACAACAATATTTATTGCAATTCACTACTGTGAATGCTCCATAATAGCTGGAGAGCTAGTGAACCCTCCGAGTAACGGTGTTCCTGTAAGGCTAGAAATTTGTAGAGTGATGATTCATAGCACACCAAGGCCAAAAATCATGACCTGGCAGGCATCTGCCCTGCACGTCATCAACACTTTTATTTCTTAAAATGTAAAAAACATAGGAAAAAAAAACTTCCTGCTGTAAGCTTCAAAATTTAATATCATCTATTTTATTTATTGATAATTATAAAAAAAAAATTGCCAGGCGATTAGAGTAAGCACAAGTACCTGCCAGGTGCATCGAGAACTGCACAGTTTAGGAAGAAAAATAAACTTTCTTCTGTAAAGTTGAAATTTAAGTATATGTTTTAGTATATCATTTAGAAGAAATGTGTACAATGACAGGCGGTTCTGAACAGCATAAGACCTTGACAGGCGAGGGGAAAGATGCTAAGAACGTGCGAGTAAGAAGCGTCACGTAAATGCAACGCATGTAGTGTCAGTGACATGTAAGAAAGTTAAAAATTATAGATGCAATATATTTTACTAAGTGTTATGTAATTTACACGGTTTTTCATATTAATTATCATCATCATCCGACCCTTCTTCACTACTACTTTTTTTATCATCACTCGACTCTTCAATATCGTTTTCCTCCTCTGAAAAAATATTTCAGTAAATTAATAATGTCATAAAGAATGGAATATCGCGTTCAATTACATAGGACTATATATTGAATCTTATTGAATCAAATAACTGTATATTACCTGAAATGTATTCTACAGTTAAAAATTCATTCATTCTTCAGAAAAACAAAAATGCACCAATCTATATCTATCTATATCTATACATATAATAAATCTGTGGAAGGGTCAATTCTGTACATTGAAAATATTGAAAAAATAAATAGCAGGGGGTGTTACTGGAACAATACCAAACACAAATATGTGATTAAAAATTTTTTTGTCTGTCTGTCTGTATGTTCAGGCATCACGTGAAAACTAACGGTTCGATTTTGATGGAACTTGGTATAATTATACCTTATTATCTTGGGCATAAAATAGGATTTTTATCCTGGAAAAATACGAAGAAAAAAAATCTTAATTTTTCAGTTTTATCAACAGACATTGTTCTGTAGAACCGCGAACACACGTTGCGTTACCCGCAGTCGATGAAGCGCCGTAACCTGTAGCATCGAAAGTCGGCTTTGGCTTGAACCGTTTGCGGCAAACGCGGGCTGTCGTTCTTATTGGAATTAATAATATTGTATGCGTGTAATAACCCATGGGTGGAAAAACTGTTCTTTTTTGTGGCGACTTTAGACAAATTCTGCCGGTGATACCACGAGTGCCGTGTGGTTCCCAACACCAATACAAAAAAGAATAGGACTACTCCATCTCTTTCCCATGGATGTCGTAAACGGCGACTAAGGGATAGGCTTACAAACTTGGGATTCTTTTTAGGCGATGGGCTAGCAACCTGTCACTATTTGAATCTCAATTCTATCATTAAGCCAAATAGCTGAACGTGGCCATTCAGTCTTCAAGACTATTGGCTCTGTCTACCCCGCAAGGGATATAGACGTGACCATATGTATGTATGTATATTGCATCTATAATTTTTAACTTTCTTACATGTCACTGACACTACATGCGTTGCATTTACGTGACGCTTCTTACTCGCACGTTCTTAGCATCTTTCCCCTCGCCTGTCAAGGTCTTATGCTGTTCAGAACCGCCTGTCATTGTACACATTTCTTCTAAATGATATACTAAAACATATACTTAAATTTCAACTTTACAGAAGAAAGTTTATTTTTCTTCCTAAACTGTGCAGTTCTCGATGCACCTGGCAGGTACTTGTGCCTACTCTAATCGCCTGGCAATTTTTTTTGTATAATTATCTATACTTATAATAAATCTGTAGAGAGGTCAATTCTGTACATTGAATATATTTTCAAAATAACTATCAGGGGATGATTAGTGATCGATACTGATGCCAAAAATGCAATCAGTAAAATTTTTGTCTGTCTGTCTGTCTGTCTGTCTGTCTGTCTGTATGTTCTTTATAGAAACAAAAACTACTTGACGGATTTTAACGAAACTTGGTACTGTTATTCTTCATACTCCTGAGCAGGTTATAGTATACTTTTCATTACGCTACAATCAGTAGGAGCAGAGCAATGAAAGTAAATGTTGGGAAAACGGGAGAAATTACTTGATTTTTTAAGCTTCCGTCGCGTGTGCAGCCTTAATGGTTAAAGCTACAGCAAAACCATGTATTACGGAAATATTCTAAATAAAATTATTAAAAAAATATCCCAAGACAGCATAAGTCTATCTGTTATGGTTGACTCACAATAACACCTGTAATTCCTAATAGCTTAGCAGTTCGGAGATTTCTTATTATATTTCTATACTCTGACGTTTATAATACCAATAACACTTACACTCATTCATAATTCTTAAAAATTCATATAAATACCTATTCAATAAAAAAAGAAACATCGAAATCGGTATAAAAACACTAAACTTATACATGAAATGAAATACGCTAACAAGCCATCGCGCGTAAATACTGAATCTTGCTATAAGGATTATTTTTGCGTAACGGTTGCCGCGCTCGACGCGTCTCGCGGCGGCAGGGTATAAAAGGGGCGGGAGGCGAGTGCAAGCTTCATGACCAAGGCAGCCAGGGGAAGACTTCACGCAGTTCTCTCCTCCAGCCTCCCCCTGAGGACGAAGCTCGGGATCTACCAAACGTACGTCAGATCCCGCCTCACGTACGCGGCCCCGGCGGCGCATACTGCTCTGAGACCAATAGGAGAAGACTCAGAGCCCAAGAGAACCAAAGTCTCAGAGCAGTCGTCGGAAACAACCCTGCGCTACGTGAGGAACTCGACGATCCTCAGGAACCTGAAGTGGGAGAACCTAGATGTTCGAGAGGGCGGATGCGTCATTACACAGCCACCTGCGCGGCATCGCGCCGCTCCACGCCTGCCCTCCGGGCCGTCGGGTGAAACCCTCCCCTCGCTGCTTTGCGGCAGACGTCGTCGACCAGTGACGATGCCGCCGCCGATGGGAACTCCCAGTGTATAAAGACGTGAAGACCCAGGCCACGGCCGCACCATCGACCTGCCTACAGTCGTAGGCAGCGATGATGCCATTGAAGAGGGCCAAAAGCCCTGACCAATTTACTCCGATTCCCCTAAGGGAGTGTGGGAAGACTCGACGACGGCAAGATTTGCACAGGCGTTTCTTTACTTTCATTTCTTTTTCTTTTGTAAGTTGTAGGTACACATATTTCTGGTTATAATACTATTAGAATATTTTTTTTAGTTTAAATAGGCACTTAGATTAATCTATACTAATATTATAAAACTGAAGACTTTGTTTGTTTGTTTGAATGCGCTAATCTCAAGAACTACTGATTCGAATTGAACAATTCTTTTTGTGTTGAATAGACCATTTATCGAGGAAGGCTTTAGGCTATATAACGTCTAGCTGCAACTATTAGGAGCGAAGATGTAATAAAAAATGTGAAAAAAATCGGGGAAGGAGCATCCTTGAGGTTTCAATGATGCCCAAAATAACTATACCACGCGGACGAAGTCGCAGGCACAGCTAGTCAATAAATAAAATAGATGATATTAAATTTTGAAGCTTACAGCAGGAAGTTTTTTTTTCCTATGTATTTTACATTTAAAAAAATAAAAGTGTTGATGACGTGCAGGGCAGATGCCTGCCAGGTCATGATTTTTGGCCTTGGTGTGCTATGAATCATCACTCTACAAATTTCTAGCCTTACAGGAACACCGTTACTCGGAGGGTTCACTAGCTCTTAGGCTATAAGCTGTCTAACATACATACTCGTAAAAATACTTTATCAGGAGGGATAGGCAGAGACTAAATTTTTGCAGTTGCCATGATACCTAAATTTTACTTTCAGTTCAACCACGTTCATAACGTGCACATGCCGTGTGGTTCCCGGCACCAATACAAAAAATAATAGGATCACTCCATCTCTTTCCAATGGATGTCGTAAAAGGCGACTAAGGGATAGGATTACAAACTTGTGATTCTTTTTACGGCGACGGGCTAGCAACCTGTCACTATTTGAATCCCAATTCTATCATTAAGCCAAATAGCTAAACGTGGTCATTTAGTCTTTTCAAGACTGTTGGCTCTGTCTACCCCGCAAGGGATATAGACGTGACGATATGTATGTATGTACGTTCATAACATACTTCATGCAAGCTCGTGGATTTAGTGTAGGTACACTTGACCTGAATATCCCCACGATCTAAATATACGATAGTCCGATAACTGAGTAACCGTTACTACCCATTACAACTTTACAGTATGAGTATTTTAACATGGACATTGAACAGGTGACTATTTCAAATGAACGTCATTAAATATACATAGGTATGTCAATTAAATTCAGTTATTCATTTGACAATGATACAGTGCCGTGTGGTTACCGGCACCAATAAAAAAAGAATAGGACCACTCCTTCTTTTTCCCATGGATGTCCATAAAAGGCGACTTTTACGACATCCATGGGAATTAATATTAAGACTTAAAACTTGTTTGCTATCACTTTATTGTATGAAAGCGATAAAAAGAGTATTTATTTGTTTATCGTAACAATTACAATTTGTAAAGTAAATAGCCGACTTAATGCTAATAGCATTATCTAACAGCAACATTACCTTCAAAATAGTTCAAGATATTTTAATACTGATCACGCACTAAGCCGCTATGTATAATCATTGAACCGCACTCCCTTTAGATACGAAGACGCAACGGCTAAGTCCCCACGGAAATCAGCGCGAACAGAGAGGTACGTCAGTTCGAATCTCGCTTCGGATGACTGGCGTGACGGAGCCGTTCACTAAACTTTGTTTATGAACGATTGTAGTAAAAATATTTTTACATTTACATACAATACAAATTATCTTTATTGCCCTTAAAAAAGAAAAAAAAACATATGTAGTAGAATCATAAATTATGAATTTGTTCAGCAAAGGCATACATACATATAATCAAGTTTTTATCTCTTACGGGGTAGACAGAACCAACAGTCTCGCAAAGACTTAAAGGCCATGTTCAGCTGCATTGCTTAATGATGGAATTGAGATTAGTATTAGATTTACTACTAAGTATTTCTCTTATGATCATGATTCGATATGGGTAAGGTTTTCCTAGATTGAGGCGGTCAGACAGGAGTGACTTGACCATTCCAGGATCATAGTTAAAGTAGCATCCGAATAGCCTGGCATATATATAACTGACTATTATTTTGAATGTAAGGTTGACTTTAATTATTGATGTGTCATGTCTAGCAGTCCAAACTGTGATAGGGCAGAGATTAAAAAGTGTCATGTTTTTCGTTTAGATGGTTATAATTTAAGTATGCCCTGCGTCACTCCACTAATCATCAGTATTTTTTTTAATACGACATAATACACAAAAGGGATGCCGTAAATATTATAATTGTGGAGCGGCCGAGAAGTTCTGAAACGAAGGAAAGTTCCGCTAACAAACGTCGGTATAAAAATGCAGATATTATGCAAATTGTTCCCAGTCCAAGAAACTTGTTTAGAGATATTGTAGGGAAGCCCACGGGCGCAGTTCAGGCTTCAATGTGTTTGCACGACTGCGTGAGAAGGAGTGTCATGTTTTATGGTGGCAATTTGGGGGTAAATTCGTTGATTTAGTCTAGGATATAATTCCTTGACGTTAGAATAAAGCATGTACATATTTACTTTGATGAATGCAATTATTTATCTTTCTTAAGAATAATTTGTTCAAATTTATATCTTGAATTACAATTTGTAAAGTATAATAGGCGGACTTTATGCTAATAGCATTATTGAACAGTAAAATTTATCAATAAAAATCCTTTTTAAATTAAATTGTAACATAGATGCTAAAGACGTTAAAAAATATCCCATTGTTTGGCGAATGATTTATTTATATGAAAACTTTGCAAATTTTTTTTCGTTCTACATTATCGAATCTGTCCTCGATAGATTTATATATGAACATTTTGTCATGATAAAAAATAACCTCCATTCCATCATTACGTAGATGTAAAACTAACACAAATACACTAAAGCAAAGGAATGTATGGTACTGACAGCAAATATCACGTTTCGTTGTAAGCAGAGCGTTGTCTTCATAACACACTCACTTAAGTAGACTAATCCCCACTCGGAGTAATCAAACAGGTTGTACTTTAGAAGCTTCAGGAATAATGTCGCGTATGACGCGAAAGCTCTCCACAAAAAGCTTGTATCACTCAAGGTGTTGATGGGCAGGTAAGGTTCGTTTATACGATGCGGTTTTCAGAATAATTTTTTTAGCGTATACAAGGTTATGTTTTTGTACCATGTAGTGTTGCTTTAATTTACAAATTAACTTTATACATATATATACGCTTCTATGCCCGATTATATCATTCCTCTTGCTGCAATCACTGTGTACTGTTTTGCATCCAAGACAAAGCTCTTCTCAAGGTTCTAGTCTAGGCATTCCCATTTGTACTCTCCTTTTATATTTTCTTAGTTAACCTAATTTCATACATCCTATCTACACGACCAAACCATCTAAACATTCTCTTTTCTATACAAACTCAAATAACTCTTGGAATCTTATCCTGTAAAGAGTCCTTAGTCCCGAGGGCCGTGCTATCCACCCTTCACAGCTCGACACTTCGGAGTGAAAGTGTCGCGGGCACCTCGCGTGCTTTTAGAGAAATTGCGGGGAATCCAATGATTTTCTATGACGTCACATGAGCCAGGGAGGCTCCAGAGCCATCTTTTACATACACACACATACTTTATAAATACATATATATATTTACAAATTCAAAAATAAGTTTGTTTGTAACCTCTTAACTGATAAACTATTAAACCAATTATGTTAAAACTTGTTTTGAAAAATACAAATTTAAATCCTTAAAAAGGTATATTTTAAATAATTAAATGCCAGGAATTTTAGTTTAACGGGGCGGGGTTACAAGCATAAGTTAGAATTAATAAGAATGTAATAAATAAAAAAAAACATATTTTCTTTTATTCATGATCACTTTGATCATATTACCTATACTTTATTCTCTTTCACTTCTCCTAAACCTATAAAATCATCGTATATTTGCCTCACAATAAAACTTGTTGAAAACACTACAAAATATTGATGTTCTTCATCGTAGGCGGCTCGTAGCTCTCTCGTAGCCGTGCTACGACCGCTACGAAAGCGCTACGCCTTGGGACCCGACGCGCATTGCAAAGGTGCATTTGCTGAATGCGACACTATGCATATGAAAGAAACGTGCGAACGACCTCACCATAAACTTTTATTTTATGAGGGAAATGTTTGTATATTTTTTGTTGCCTTTCGCCTTTATTGAATCCGATGGACTATTTTAAGGTACTTACATAAAAATTTAACTACATATAAAGTAGTTTAGCAAAAGACATAGTTATTTATTTGTTTAATTAGCCATAGCAGTTGTCACCTTTTAGCAACCTTTACTGTTTAATTAGTCTATCCCTTAGTCGTCTTTTACGTCATACATGGGAAAGGGAGGGAATGGTCCTATTGTAAAGTTCCGGAAATTCAAAGAATGATTATTAGGACTTTTACATACATGTAGTCACGTCTATATCCCTTGCGGGGTAGACAGAGCCAACAGTCTTGAAAGGAATGAAATATTGTGGAATAGATAGATCTGTCCAATCGACAATTAAGTAATTATAACTAAGTCAAACGGACATATTGCCGTGTCGTTCCCAGCACCAACACAAAAAAGAATAGGACCACTCCATCTCTTTCCCATGGATGTCGTAAAAGGCGAAATAGGCTTACAAACGTGGGATTCTTTTTTTAGGCGATGGGCTAGCAACCTGTCACTATTTGAATCCAAATTCTATCATTAAGCCAAATAGCTGTATATGGCCAATCAGTCTTTTCAAGACTGTTGGCTCTGTCTACCCCGCAAGGGATATAGACGTGACCATATGTATGTATCAAACGGACATACAATTTAAGCTACAAATCTCATACTCCGAATTAACTCGGAGGGCAGTTATTATCATAGCTTCGTGTCTAGCAGATTGTGAGCTTAAGGCTCGGCCATACTGCGCCATAAACCGCCTTAAAGGCTGCGACGCGGCTCGCCGGGGACCAAGGGTTTAGACAAATTGAGCTTTATAATGTACTTAAAGTTTCCTTGAATGAAAATCTTCATCATTGTGTGTAATTTATGCAAGCTTAAGGTTTAATAACTTAATTGTCGATTGGACAGGTCTATCTTTTCCTCAATATTTCATTCGTTTCAAGACTGATGGCTCTGCCTACCCCTCCGGGAAAGAGGCGTGATTTATGTATGTAAAAGACGATTAAGGGACAGGCTCATAAACTTGGGATTCTTCTTTTAGGCGACAGGCTAGCAACCTGTCACTATTTGAATCTCAATTGTATATTAAGCCAAACAGCTGAACGTGGCCTATCAGTCTTTTTAAGACTGTTGGCTCTGTCTACCCCGCAAGGGATATAGACGTAATTATTAATTAATGTATGTATTATAATTTATAAGATATTTAATTTAGTTTATCACTTCATCATCGAATATAATTTATAACCTGAAAGATATTATACTTGTCTAACAACCTATTCGTATCAATAAAATTCGTCACTACGCTATCCATATAAACGTATTCCTTTTGTTTGTTCCTAATCTATTTTTCTGGGAACATGTTTCTCATATCACTTTCCAGCATCCTCAGTTTAAAGACTTGTCCAAACCCAGTATTTATATTATAGAGAACTGATTTTCTCAACAAAAAAAACGTGGTCACATTAGGCACTTAAACCGGTCTCATAAACTAGCGCCATTAATCTTTTCACCAATCCATTCCACTGTGACCAACTTACTCAGAAACTTCCTTCCTTTACAAAACTGTACAATGAACAGATTTATTTGCAAGTGGAGAGTAAATAAATAAATAATTTCCTTTGTGGCAAGTAAGGAGATAAATACAAAGTTGCGGCGTTACGTTGTCGCGAACAGATACAAAATGTCCGCATTCGCGGAGCAGTACGATTTATTAATATCTGCGGAGTTTTATCGCGCTCGTAATTTATCCTCTGGAGTAAAGTGAGGAAATGTATTAAATAAAATGTATATTTTACTTTTTAATTTAGTGGGATATATTCTTACAAATTTGAGATTCTTCTCTTAAGCCATCCACCTATACTTGGACTTACAGTCTCGTGGCTATTGGCTCTGTCTTCCCCTTTAAAGATAAAGACGTGTTTGTATGGGTGAACGTCTCTCGTATCAGGCCTCAGAAGGTCACGTTTCATGTTTGTAGGCTTCTCCATACAATAGATATTAGATTATTATGACAAAGAGAAAAAATAGTATTTTGTTTTGTAAAAAAATATTTAAAAGTTATTTGATGTAATGATAGAAAAGACTATAAAAAAATAGTTGTTCCCATCGACTTTTTAGAAGAGACGCGCTCACTTCACGACGTAGCGTATTTGCTTATTCATCAATTTGCTTCAAAGTTGAAGTGTCCGCCAAGAAAATGTCCCTGATACTTTACATTCTGTGAATCGAGAAAATTCAATATGAAATCATAGCAAGACGACAATAAAAAGAGAATGAAACATTTCGAGTTCGCTCGCTCGATTCAATATCTTTTCAAAGTTGTAAGCAACAATGTAAATACATCGGGCAACACTGGAAGATTGGAACAGAACTGTGCATCTGTCTTTGTACGAGTTATACCATAGATTATAGATAGTTTTGCACGGAAACTTTTTTTAATGGACACCTATTATAGACTGTTTCCTTGGGTACTGAAATAAAGGTCAAGAGCGTCGGTGGCCGAATTCATAAGGTGCCCGGTTAAAATGCGTGATGCGCTTAAAGTGCACTGGACCAATATGGCTGTGTATAATTTTTTTTTAATTCAAATTCAAAATTTTTCTTCATTATTATAGGATACTTGATATCGCTTAATAATTGTCAAATCTTTTGGTTTCACAACATTGGTTGACGTCAAATAAATGACTTAAAACTAAGTTTACTGCCGCTTCCAAGGCGTTAGTGCAGAAGAAGCGATAACAAAGTGCACTGCAACATAAAGATGAGTAACATTATTCATCGTCTCAAATAAAAAAAAATCATCTTAAATTAAAATAGACGTAGGTAACGTCTAATAAACTAATTTTTATTTGTCGTGGGCATTAAAGGCGACTAAAGGTCAAATGCGCTTAGAATAGAACATAAAAATTTTTGTTTTAAGGACCGACCTCTAAAACTTTGCCAAATCACTTTACAATGTTTGACTAATATGTTTCTCGTATAACAACACATTTTAACGTATTAACGATGTTGTTATACCAATTACCAACAGACACCTCAAAATCAAAAGATATATCTACGGATACATGACTTTCTACTAACTTTGAGAACTGCGCAACGCCTGAAAGGTTTTGCCTTTCGCTCGAACGATATTAAATCAACGAGACGGCCAAATTACTCGTCCTCAACTACTTGCATATTTTAAATAGCGTTCTGCACTCTGAATTTTATTTATTAACCCTTATTAGAAAGCTACAAAGTCTACTTTGCGTGTGTCACGGTGAAGAAATAAAGTTGCGTGGTAAACTAAGTGCATATTTCGAAAAGAGAACAGTATTGTTCTTTCATATCATTTGATTCATATTTGGCGAAACATAAAGTTGATTTTCGCATGTCTAACCAACATTTTGAATATTGCAGAGCAGACGTTGTGAACCGTAGGCTTTGTGCAGTGGTCACCAACAAAAGGAAACAGCGCCATCTGCCGGCCGCGACTTCCGGTCTCTGAAATTTTGATCAGGCGTAATGCACCTTATTATGCGAAATGATTTTTTTTAGACAGAAATTAGGCGGGAAATGAATGCGGATATTAAATATGCAAATTAGGCGTTGAGCGTTCCTTTTGGTGGTTTCGAAACGCCGAATAATATTATCTTGCCCTGGGGTGTAAAGAGATTTAAGAATTTCCGCGGGATTTCTAATATGAGTAGATGCAAATATTAGAAGTTTCAAGCCCAGATCAAAATTTTCAATTCAAGTAATTTTTACCGGTCAACAGAGAATTATAAAGTACTTTGTACCTATAAAGTTTATCCAATTTTTTAAAACTTTGAGGTTTAATGAGAACAACTGAGTATGAAAGGAGTATGCAGGGATCACGACGACGTATGAGTATGAAAGGAGTATGAAAAGATGCAGTGTCTGGTGAATGGTCATATAAAAAACAGGTATTTTTAGAGAGAGGTTCTCCAGGGTTTGTTGCAGTAAAATAATTCTCCAGTTCAGAAGGTTGGTATGGACTGACGATGAACGGGTCTACCTTCGCTTTCGAAGAAATTTTAGACGTTGATTTTCTAATTGTTGATGTTCTTTTCTCTCATGTTTAGACATTTAAAGCATTAAAAAACAATAAAATAATTTAAAAAAAAACATTCTCGAACATTAATGACACAATTTAAAACCAATCGAGTCTCTTCAATTAAGGGCAGAAAAAGGCAATCCACTTTGGTTATCCTGAAAAATCCTGAAAGCGTGCACTCAGCGACAAAGGATAATGCAGCACTCGCCGAGCGGAAAAACTGGCGGCTGGTCGCTCATCGAATTACATACGCGAGTTGGCTATTGAGCAGAAGATGTAGGAACAAGCGGATAGCGTTTAAGTTAGTAATTCCTCTTCCTCCTGGCTTTTATACCCGTTTGCATCTTCATCACTCTGGAGAGAAGCCCGGGGTACGTCTTTGATTATGGACCATGAATTGGGTGAGTCAGGTTTTTACACGAAGCGACTCCCATCGGACCGCCACTACCTTTGTAAACCTAACCCGTTTTGGATCTATCATGGTCACGCATCCAGTTTCCTGAATGTGCAGGTTTTCTCACGATGTTTTCCCTCACCGTAAAAGCATCGTTTAATATTCAAACTAATGTACACAACTTTCGTAAATAGTCAATGGTACATGGCTGACGTGGGATTCGAACCTGTGCCTTTCTGCGAATCACGCACCTTACCGATTCGACCACCGACGCCCTTCGAAGATATTCTCCGCTTACAAACCGATCACCTTGTGTCCGTCAAAGTGTCAGAGGACTGTCGACCACGAGCTTTGAACAAACACGCTCGAAGCATGCTTGTTTAGGGCTCACAGGTCGGTCCACCATACAAGAATTTAGGCTCAGAGTGTACTCCGTTCGTGCTCGGGTCATAAGCGTAGGCCCTTTAAAGCAGAGGCTAAGTAGGTTCATTTTTAATTATTTTGCATTTCTTTATGATTTACATAGTCGTTTCTAAAAAAGTTTTACCTATATGAACTATATTGAACTTTTTAGAGAAATTAATAAATTTTTTATTATTAATGCAAATCTTCCAATATTTTTACATAGGAAGATAACACGTTTGATCTGCCGTCCACTGTAACTTACCCGCGCTCGCTCATGCCTTAATAATCGCGGAAACTATATACCTCCTTCTAAGCCGGTGACCTGCGAAAAAAATAAATATTGGAATGGAAAATTTCCTGCCAGTATTATGAGATTATATTTTTTAATCTTTACTGATATTAAATTCAGATAAAATTTTGTATTTTTGAGTGTAACGAATAAACTCAAAAACTACAAGACCCTATATGAAATTTGGCACAGAGACAAAGACTACCTTAGGAGTGAAATTATTTTTAAAAGAAAAATAAAAAAAAAACATTATCGATTTGAAATAAACATTTCCTGCCAGCGAATAATTTGCTTTAATATTTTTTTTGTATTTGATAAAACTATTATAAAAAATACAGGGCACTTCTATCTTTAAATTTAAAAGTTATAAGTAATAAATTGTAAAAGCGTTAATTAATCTAGGAGACATTCTGGTAATGAAAATTAGATTCGTTCCTTTTTACGCAAATTGACTTTGTCTGGAAAAGATAGTTGGAGATAAAAGAATTCCTTTAAGGTTTCAGATCAAATTAACTTTTGTTGGAGGTGTAAAAAACATTTTAATTGTGACTTTTTCATCAGCCTATTTAATATCAGACAAAAAGTATATAATTTAAGTACCCTTTTATTTTTAGGAAACTTGACCTAGTTTGTCTGGATTTTCAGATATCCCCTCGATGTTTTCCCTTACTAAAAGAGCAGAAATATTTTGAATTAACATAATGCCTATGGGCAGATGATGAGGTTCTTTGGGTGATTGTTGGAAATATTCAGTAAAAGAAATGTGATTATGTGTAACACTATAACTAACTAACTAAGAATAGGACCAATCCATCTCTTTCCCATGGATGTCGTAAAAGCTGACTAAGGCATAGGCTTATAAACTTGGGATTCCTCTTTTAGGCGATGGGCGAGCAACCTGTCACAATGTGAATCTCAATTCTATCTTAAAGCCAAATAGCTGATCGTGACCTATCATCGCAAAGGATATAGACGTGATTATATGTATGTATGTATTTACGGCCTTCTAGTCTTGTTACTATTGACTATCTACTCCCTAAGGAAAATATACGTGATATTGATATGTATGTATGTGTGCCCGGCGGGCTGTTGGCTCCCTTACTCGGCTGTCAAAGTCCTGTTTAAATATAAATCTCATATCTGCCGGAGTATTATTGTGAATGTTGCCGTGAATTGCGCGCACGGGTGAAGAACATAATATTTTACACTACACTGAAGCGCTATCAATGCACGAGAGAAATGGTAATTTGTTTCTTTGTAATTCTTTTATTATACGCTTACTTATATCTCACGTGTGGGTTGCATGTAAATATTAGGCTTTGTGTTATTTTAACGTATTAATATTTTAATACTTAATGATTGTATAGTTTCATTCAAATACGAAGAGAAAAGTGACCTACGCACATAGATAACAACAAAATTTTGAACTTGTAAAATAAGGAGCTTTTCATATTTAATTTAATGTCTGTGCTAAGCATATTCCTTTGAAAAATTTCAAAAATATTTCAATGGTTTGGGGTGTGTTCATATTCGGTTGTAACTTCTCTTTTATACGAAGTTTAGTTTCTCTTCCGGCTTTCCCAATTATTCGCTCTGTTGTTTAACTTGCCTATGTCATTCAATACAATACAATTATAACATCACGCCAAATGTCAACAAAGTACAATTTCCTTTACTTCATAGACCATCTTTGGCCTTTGGCTACGCTCACGTGACGAAAACTCCCGAAATATATACCTCTCGAGTGCACAAACACTTTTACAAAATGTCCAATATCTTGAGACGTGTGTGTACAGGGTGTCCAATATCGCGGGGCGCTGGGTATTGGGTTCGATTCCGTCAATATTTGCCCGCCAGCGCCACCTATGTCGAAGTGATGGATTACACTGGTAATATGTGGCGGACATTGTATTCTGGATTGATCTAAATTCTAATTCACTTGCACATGTAAAATAACATTCCATTCACGGAGGGGTAGGCAGAGAACATGTCTTCCCACTTGCCACGATCCTCATCATAGCCCTTTTGCTTTACCTTAATTTTTTCGTAGTCGTTTGTAAAGGTAGATTCTAAATAATTAGTGATTTGTTAATTATTTTGTCAGCCGATATGTAGTTTTGTATACGGTGATAACGTTATTCTTAAGTAATTTTTCGAGACGTTCCGACCACATTGGGAACAGTCAATCAGTCAGTTAATCAGGCACTATATATATATTTAGTTATAATAGATGAATGAAATCTCAGGGTAACACAATGTTAAAAAAAGAAGCTTCATTTTCTTCTTTTTAATATTGACTTCAATTCTGATCTCATTAGATTTTGTTTATATTTGAAAATGCACGTCACGGCTTAACTGCCACCACGTAGAAAATCTTGAAAAAGGGCTGAAGGGATAACCGGGCACAAAGTTAATTATGTAACGAAGGGCAACAGGGCCGGCCGGCTCATGTGATTACCTCTCTTAATCATGGCGACCAACGGGTGACAGAGATGGATGGCGAATGAGGAAAAGAGAAAAAGTTATTTGTACGTACATACATATCCCTTGCGGGGTAGACAGAGCTAACAGTATTGAAAAGACTGATAAGCCACGTTCAGCTGTTTAGCTGAGTGATAGAATTTAGGCACTTACATATAATGACAAGTTGCTAGCCCGTCGCCTAAAAGAAAAATCCCAAGTTTATAAGCCTATCCTTTAGTCGCCTTTTACCAAATCCATGGAAAAGAGATCCTAACCTTTTATTATTGGTGCCGGGAATCATACGGCATGTATGGTCAATGTAAAAAGTTATTTGATAGATAGATAATTCATTTATTTGATTTGCTACATTTTTGTATTTACAAATATGATCTGTGAAATATTATATATGATGAAATATTATCTGTGAGATAGAGCGGAATGCTCGAGATGATAAAAATATAATTACCTCACTAAAGATGATACGCGAGAGCGGTTTTGTCTCTCCGGTAAAGGAAGTGAGAAACGCCAAAAAGCGCGCCCTGGGTCCCAAAGCGTAGTGGTGAACGGTTGAATCTCACGAAAATATGATAGTGACTTATATCTTGGGCATATAATTCGGTTACGTTATTTGTAATTTATAATAACAAAAAATACTGTAGGAAGTATAGTGACTTAATAAAAGCATAACTATATTTTAAGGAGCTTTACCTTTTGAAGAAAATAATACTGTTGTTTTGAAATGTTAATTTTTTATTGAATTTATTGTCACTTTCATTTGTTATTTTTCTATAACATAATAAATTTACATAATCGTGCGTTATCTCTCAGTTTTAAATATAGCACTCATTATAATCAGTTTCTTTTAGAATTTTGGAATAATGTGTACGTTAATATGTACACATAAAATTGAACATCTCAAAAACTCGTTAATCCCTCTTTACAAAGCATTCAGGTAGCTTTATTGAGGCAATTTACATGAAATTAACTCAAAAATTGACTGTCAGTACCTACCACCGCGCCTGTCATCGCGTCATTAATAATGTATGAAACGTAATTCTAATTAATGTGTGCGTGATATTCATGGGTGATGTCGAAAGTTGATGGAGATAATTGACGTGACTTTGCCAAAGTCACAACTTATTTGATATATGGAATGAATAGCTTCGTGTGCTTAGTCACGTCTATATCCCTTGCGCGATAGACAGAGCCGTCTTACAAATTTGGGATTCTTTTTTAAGCGATGGGCTGACCTGTCGCTATTTTAATCTCAATTCTATCATTAAGCCAAATAGCTGAACGTGGCCATTCAGTTTTTTCCAGTCTGTTGGCTCTGTCTACCCCGCAAGGGATATAGACGTGACCATATGTATGTATGTATGTACCTTTACGACACACAGATGTATTTTCTAAGCTACTAGAACTTGGAAGGACACTGACAAGACTATTTCATAATATTATCTCATCTTTTTATAATTTTTGAGCCAAATTTTTCTCTCTGCTTTGAATCTGTAAATACAAAAGCCTTATTTTCAATTGGAATCATTCAATACACTGTCAAAGAGACTACCATAGACATAGCGAGATATAGACGCGGCAATCTCAGTGTCACAGACGGGCGCAGTCTAAAGCAATTCTCACTCAATAAAACGCCCAAATTGAATCAGCTGAACGCGTAGACGCCCCGGGTAAGTGAGTTACTGACACAGACATAGATCTTGCTAGATACCGCGGACTTAAGCAAAGTGAGCGTCGGTGGTGAAGTGGTTAAAACGGTTTTTGTTTTAAAAAGCGTATTCGTTTCAAGGTATCCAAGCAAATTCGAATATCACAGTCATTCACTAATAATAATGCTCATTGCCGAGTTACACATATAGAAAGATTGATAAAGCATATATTTGTTCGTCTGTAACACAGACATACAAGTTGATAATGACCATAAAGATATACTTAATACAAAACTTAAACCTAAGACATGCATATGCGTGCAACAGCGGCACAAAAGGGCTACAGCTCAACATCAAGTCACTCCGAGGGAGCAACCGCACATTTTCAGCGGCCACCTTAAAGGGAAGCGCAAACGTGTACCAGGTTATTGATTAAGATTGTTGCAGTCCGCACAGTAATAATTTTCCATAATGTAAAATAATAATCATACACAATGTAAAATTAACGTTTTACATGATGCAAAATAATCAATTTACACAATATAAAATAATCATTTTACACAATGTAAAATGATACATAGGTAGAGCGAAACTACTAAGAGGACCTGCAACTCACTACGCAAAGTTCTTTGTATGTGAAATTTTAAGATGAAACGGTGACAAATTAACTTCTTAACGAAATTGTTTGATTCGGCATCAACAGAAATATAGAAATACATAATTATCATACAATGGTACGTGTAACCATAAAAAATGTGGTTCTTATTCTTACCTAAACAACACTGCATCTAGCCAAACCTATGTCATTGGGATTCTACCCTAACCCCCACCCCGCCCCTCTCTCAACCCCGCTCCTGCCCTCTGAACACGCACTAAATGCATCTAATGCATTTGCTATCGGTAATGTATGCCTAAATTGTATGAAGAGCAAAATTAATCGAATGTGTATGTTGCTCCCATGCTGGTAGCGATGACAAAAACATAGTGTGCCAGCTGCTTTTATTTCCATACATTTCATTTTTTTATTATTTCATTTCATTTTTTTCATTTCATTATTTCTTCGCTCCTAATAGTTGCAGCGTAATGATAAATACGCCTAATGCCTTCCTCGATAAATGGTCTATTAAACACAAAAAGATTTTTTAATTCGAAACAGTAGTTCTTGAGATCAAACAAACTCTTCAGCTTTATAATATTAGTATAGATTTCCGTTAGTCCTAGTGGCGTCCTCACGTCACCTAGGTTCGCCTTTAACCACGATCTTGGATTTGGTAAGTCAAGTTTTCACCCGTCTGATATCCACAACCTAATGAAATTCACCAGACTGACTTAAACTTTATATAATTAACGAAAATTCTAAGTGCCTTCGTTTCTGTCTATTTGTTTGTATACGATGCCCGTCGAAAGTTTGACCCAACCAATCCCACGGCATTGAAACATGACCGTCCAATAGTTAATGAGTTCCTTGACCATCAGCCATCAGTAATTGTTGGCGATGACTTGACGTTTTGTTTGACAGAACTCAATGCCTGGGCGTGAGGGGTTACAAGTTAACGGTAACATAAAGTGTTGAGGCATGTTACCCTATGTAACTTCAGCTTCTTTGGCATGATTTGCTGTATTTAATGACTTTGTGTACAAGAGGCTACAGAGAGAATTATACCAATTACGACAACTTTAATATTCGAATGTGGTATACTTTTCTATGTGCCCTACTGTAACTACGCCTACGAATATATATGTAGTTTCATAGTTGCCAGTTATATAAAAATTTAAATACTCATTCATGGAGAGACCCGCAATTAAAGAACATTTTAAATAAATTTTTATCTTAATAAAAAAGGTTATAATGTTGCTTACACCATCATTACGTAATAGTATAAAGCTAGTTTGGCTGTGCCGTGTGGCTCCCGGCACCAATACAAAAAAGAATAGGACCACTCCATCTCTTTCCCATGGATGTCGTAAAAGGCGACTAAGGGATAGGCTTACAAACTTGGGATTCTTTTTTAGGCGATGGGCTAGCAACCTGTCACAAGTTGAATTTCAATTATATCGTTAAGCCAAATAGCTGAACGTGGCCATTCAGTCTTTTCAAAACTGTTGGCTCTGTCTACCTCGCAAGGGATAAAGACGTGACCATATGTATGTATGTATGTATAGTTTGGCTTTTATATCGACGCAAATAAAATACACCTAATAAATACTTAAACAAGTTTTTAAACTTAAAAAATATACGACGTCCTTCTTGAATACAGGCTCAAAAACAGATTAAATACCTTACACTTAATTTATGATTAAGGCAACAAGAAACTTTCAATAATCCAAGATTTGCATATGATTGCTCACTAAAGCTTAAGCGACGCGCAGTGCACAAGAAAATCTCAAAATTTGAAATGTAAATTGTGCGAAGTAACTTCGGTCGGCTTTAAAATCTATTCTTAGGATAAAACTAACAATTTGAATAATCCTGAAACTTGTTTAATGGACGCCCATTATGGTAATCGCCTTATAAGGATTTCTACTTCATTGATCGTTTCGTGTGACGATGTAGAGCTTAGATAATTAGGTAGGTATTGTCATACATATATATATATATATATATATATATATATATATATATATATATATATATATATATATATATATATATATATATATATATATATATATTTATATATAATAACGTTTATATCCCTTGTAGGGTAGACAGAGCCAACAGTCTTAAAAAGACTGAATAGCTACGTTCAGCTGTAGGGCCTAGCGATGGTAACATACATAAAGTATGTAAATAGTATCACATACATACGTATAGTATGTATATTCTTTTGTCATCATCAAAGTGGGTAAAAACCCAATTGGTTATGGTACTAGATGATACTCAGAGCGACTAACAAAACATTCTTCAGATAGATGTGTCATGTGTGTCATGTATAAAGAGATTTTCAGTTGACTCCAGGCAGAGAATGCAATGCAAGTAAATGCTTTATTGTTTACTAAACGAGTACGTACAATACAAATATAAAACAGTAGTACAGTACGAAAGCGGCCTTATCCGTAAGTGGGATCTCTTCCAGCCAACCTGACAATCAGAGGATCGCATACAAAATTGAGGCAAAAACTAAGAGTCCATGGTATCATAAATAAATAAAATAAAATCATAATACCTTACACTACGAGCAAGAACTAATTTCTAAGCAAACAGAGTTATGCAGACTGTTCCGTATACAAAAAATTGCATAATTTATTGCATGTCAATGATTATGTCGTACACGCATGTCATTCAACATCAAACCATTTATAGCCCATAAAATATTGCCTGCGATGTCCCTGTCGAATTCAATACATTTGGCTACATTAGTCAAATTATCGGCCTATATATTTTTACAAGCGTTTTTGTCAAAGAATTTTTGGCCTTGTATCTAAATGTTGTAAGGTTGAAAATGTTTTTGAAGTAAGTTCAGAGTCATAATAGGGTTGCGTAAAACCTTTTATGGATGTTCGATGGAGTCGTTGTATGGGGTTCGAGCGATGGCTAAGAGTGACTTTCGCTGTTAGAAATGAGAGCGCGGGAAATCATGTAAGAATTGTGAGCAAATGACAGAAAAATGTTGTTGGACGCATTTCGTTTGTAAATATTAGTATTTTATGTCAAACAGGTAAGTTGTTTAAAATAATTAAAAACTTAGCAATTAATTTAAATACCGACTTCCCTTATTCAAAAAGTAAATTAACACACCATTATCAGCGTAAAAAACTCTCTAAATGGCCGTAACCAAATAATCTTGGTGTATTCTTTGATCATTGAAAATATATGACCGAAGCGTCCTGAAGATAAGATAGGAAAGTTGATTTGTTTCTTTTTATTATTTGCTTTTTATTATTTTATTCTTCTTTAATAATCAAAAAAGCGTTAGGTGCATGCAGTCAGCACGAAGCGTTAATTGTTATGATTGTCGTTTACATAAAATCCTATCGCAATATTAATTTGTATGTCCTCATTATTACAATTTTCATCCTTAACGAGTTAGTAATTTAGTTTACCAGCCAAGAGTATGCTATACAAAGGTACGTTACTCTAAGCCCAGCGGTGAGGGGAAGCACTTTTACGGGCATCGTCGGCAGTCAATCGGCGTCACGTGATAGCGGCCCGCTTGTATGATGACACTGTTTTATGGACTTGTACATTTTCCACTTTATTATGCTCTGTCTCCGTAACTTGTTAGCAAAAGGACAAGTTGAAAAGTAAGTTAATAAATCGCTTATTCTGTAAAATCAGAACGATGGTGGAATGGTTTGAGGGTAGATGAAAAATTACTGGAAAACTATGGATATGGATTGAGGCTTGTTTATCAGTTGTCTGGACGGCTGTAGAGCCTTGAACATCGTCGACAGGTAGCAAGTCTGTTATTTTACAGACTTCACTTCGAAGAGTACGTCGGAACGGCACAACTCCCACCAGAACTATCCCATCATAGGACGGCACGGTGTCAGTATGGATTCTGTCCATATGTGATTATGCGAATGTTTGATTATACAAATTTCTAGAGTGTGGAATTCTTACCCAGCGTCTCTGTTTAACCAAAACTTAGAGACTATCAGGAAAAGCATAATTTCAGCATATTTTTTTATTATTGAGATCCCCTTAGACCTCATCTTGCTAATCATTAGGGTGATTGACGTCAAACGCATTATAATTTTCAATACAATACAAACATGAGTGGAAAGATCAGGAAAAAATATTATCAACTCATTCTCTTAGAGTTGGCAAAGATTTCCTATATTCTTTCAAATAATATGGTGAAAACATAGGAAAGGTGTCCCGTTTCGTGCCAGTGCGCAATAAATTATTGACGAGTGTCGGCGCGCGGTGCAACATGGCCGCGATGATTTGTGGCCGATTCGGACATGCAACGAGATTTATAATAATGAAATCTATATGAAACTTTGTTTGAGTGATGGAATCGGGATTATTCATAAACAGTGGAAAAAAAATGTATACTGTTTTTTTTTACAAAGTATCTATCATGTTCTCGTAGCTGCTGGTCACGTAGCTTGCTCGTAGCGTCGTAGCACTATCGTAGTATTATCGTAGCTTTTTCACTATTATACAATTATTATTCATACTTCGGAGTTACGTCACATGTTCGCTGTGCAAATGTACATTATTTATCACATCAATTCAATTTTTTTTAAATTGTCAACAGATGATTTAAATTGTGTGCCGTTGGTTCCCGGCACCAACAGTGCCGAGTGGTTCCCTGTACCAACATAAAAAAGAATAGGACCACTCCATCTCATTTCCCATTTATGTCGTACGAGGCGACTAAGGGATGGGCTTATAAACTTGGGACTCTCATTTTAGGCGATGGGCTAGCAATCTGTCACTATTTGAATCTCAATTCTATCATAAAGCCAAACAGCTGAACATGCCCTACCAGTCTCTTCAAGACTTTTGGCTCTGTCTATCCCGCAAGGGATATAGACGTGACTATATGAATGAAGATTTAAATTTATGTAAGTACATAACATGTACTTACATAAATTTAAATCTTCACTGTAAATTTATCAACGGACAGCAACTTTATCTAGTTTTTTTTTAGAAAAAAATACCAGAAAAATTATACAAATTTCAAAGTGGACGAAACACCATCATTATCGCACAGTTTCACGGCAGACAGAAAAATAACGAACGATCATTACCTACACGGCGGCAAAGAAAAACAAAATGGCGCGTCCTTATTGTACAGTATTATACTTTACCACTTAAAAAATTAAGAGGCGGGGGAACGGCTGCAAACGAACGCGACGGCTTGGAATACAATTTTTTTATGGGCATTCTTCTTTTATATCGCACTTGTAAACGCGGAAGCTATTGAGAATTTTGTTTAACATTATTCTCCTGGCGTTAGGAGGAAAAGAAATAGATTAAATTCGAGAGGTGCACCTGTCCAAGACCCTGGGTTGGGTAAGGCAGGTTTTTACATGAATCGAGTCGATTCATCATTATGTCGTCCGAAACCATGGCAGAGGAAGCTAACACGAATTGGATAATAGTTTCATATTCAGTTACCTGAATTTTCTCATGTGAGGCATTGGTTAGCATACACATATACATAAAGTCATGTCTCACCGACAGGAGGCAGGGAAGGGGTAGGCAGAGACTACATATTTCCACATGCCACGTACTCTTCTACTTACTTCTTTCGCTTCATCCACTTTTATAACTCTCCTCATGCCAGCTCGGCGGTTTCTGGTACACTTAACCTGACCTTTTGCCAGGACGTCCTTAATTTGATCAAGGTATCGGTTAGCACTCAAACTAATGTTTGCACATCCCAGTACACGCCCAATTTGAGATTTGAACTTGTGCCTCGTGCCTGCATTTTAATCAAGCATTTTAATCAGAGAATGGTATTTATATGTTTAACTAGCTGTGCTTGCGACTCCGTCCGCGTGGAATAGTTATTTTGAGCATCATTGTAACCCTCAAGGATGAATAATTTCTCCGTTTTTTCACATATTCCATTATTTCTTAGCTCCTTAAAGTTGCAGCGTGATGTTATATAGCCTAAAGGCTTCCTCGATAAATGGTCTATTCAACGCAAAAATATTTTTTCAATTCGAACCTGTCCTGAAATTAGCGCGTTCAAACAAACTCTTCAGCTTTATAATACTAGTATAGATTAAAGTTATTTTACGTAATTCAGTTCCTCTCTACTGGCTAGCCTGGAAAGTGATTAAACCAGCATAATGGAGCACCATGTATCATCACTGACCCTTTGCACCGCGCGCTGGCTGTCGCGGGAACAAAGGGCCGTTTGGGGTCGTATTAACATTTGTTATGATTATACTGTTTACAGTTTTGTTCGGATTTTATTTAATGACGCTCGTAAATAACGTATTGGTTGAATGGTACAATTTTGTAGATAAAATAATTGAATTTTAGCAAAATTTATTTGTGTAAATAACACCATATATCAGTCTTATCTTTAAAATATTCAAAATATGTTTATCTTAAGGGAACCTCCATTAGTTTTAAAAGACGCGAGCGTTGCAGTTAGCGGTATGGCATGATTATAGAATTATTAGATTCACAAGAAATCGTTCTTGATATGTTCTTTAATTTCCTATCTACACACTCACACGCATTTCAACTATCTTATTATGGAAAATGCCGTGTAGTTCCCGGCACGAATAGGAAAAGAATAAGACCACTCCATCTCTTTGCCACAGATGTCGTAAAAGGCGACTAAGGGTAAGGCTTTTAAACTTGAGATTCTTCTGTTAGGCGATGGGCTCGCAACCTGTCACTATTTGAATCCCAATTCTATCATGAAGCCAAACGTGGTCTATCAGTCTTTTCAAGATTGTTGTCTCTGTCTGCCCCGCGAGGGATATGCACGTGCCTCTATGTAGGTATGTAGTCTACTTTTTATGTAGTATGTTTTATGGAAAACGGTAAATGCATACCGTTTCCGATCAAGGTAAAAACCATTCAAAGTAAAAACGGTCATTTTAAGGAAACCTATGTCCAGCACTGCGCTCCTTTTGGGTAAAATGATGAGACTGTAGAGCGACCGAGGGTGTCGGTAATCCTGTGGGATAGGCATCGTTCCTGATTGATTGCAGCCTGCGGGCGGCTCAGCGGAATGCTGGGATCAAGAGGTGATTGATCATGTTCGTGGTAATTAAAATCTATAAGCTATATCGGTTGTACACTTCATGTTTACGAACAAATATAATGTTGGTACTTGTAAGAATATAGAAACAAATAGCGCATAATTTGATTAGAAAATTAATAGGTACTATAAAAAATATTGGATAAATCATTTGAAAAAAAATATTTAACTATTTATTATGTTTGTTTGTTTGTGATTGCACAGAAATTTACACATTTACAAGAAATAGTGCATAGTTTTTTAAATAAATTACTTGTAATGGCGGATTTATTATGTCATACATTATCCTATAGGTATAGGTACCTACTAATGTAAGATATTTTTTTCATGAATTCTCACGGGAACGAATGCCTTGCAAAATACCGATTGGCTGTGAGATCTTGTGAAAAACTAAGTCCTACTTCAAAATTTCAATTACCTACAGATACTCGTAAATAAAGCTTAAGCGAAAACTATTATAGTTTTTGTATGCATCATGTTAATGTATCATACATTTGTTCCGAACACTACATCAAGAATTATATCTATGTATATAGCATAATGAAATGTAGAAAAAACATTTTGAAAATTAATTCTAGCATACACACACTAACACCATAATCTATATACGTTTATCGAACTCCATCAAAAGCAATATTCACATGTAACGCGGATTCGATACAAACAGACCGACACTCCAATCGGTTCCCGGTCGCGCGCACACCAATCCCGGGTCCCTCGGGAACCCACCTCTAATACTACCGAGTTTGCTCGCGGCTGTTGTATGGGAAAATATTGGTTTTTTTGTGGGTTTGTGGACAGGTCTGCCAAAAAATGAGTTTTTATTTTCTGTCCAGTCGTACCAGATTATATTCATTTAGGAAATAAATATTATTCATTTGATTTTGGAAGTTTATTAACTTATAAGTAACAATATAAACATAAATAATAAACTAATTAAAATAAACTAAACTCAATTATTATTAAACCTAATCTTAAAAAAGGAAAATGAAATAATCATTAAATAAATAATTTAATATTTTCTTGATTCTTTGTATTTTCTTTCAACTGACTTTGGAAAATTAAACAAAAACAAAAGTATTTGTAGACATTATTGAGAACTATAAATTAACTCGTTTGAAAATCGGCCTCGGACCTTGGGCTCCCTGCTGAAGAGACAGGACACAACTGGAATCACCGCCAGTAGGTTGAATGATCAGGAAATCTGTAATTCAATTCAGTTCATTTCAATGTCTTTATCATAAAGTACATCAGTTGAATTACAGTTACTGACAAATAGGTACAATATGAACCTTGTCGGGCATCGCATTTTTAAAAAATAATCCCTACTTATCACTTACCAGCTGTGAACAGCAATCACTGGTTGTTCTTTCGAAGCTAATCAAATTGTTATCTCGATTACACCCCGAACTTCAAATCCACTTATAGCGAAATAGTCTGAAATTTATTATTCGTTGTTTGTCAAGCAATCTAAGTTCAATGAACCGGCGGCGAGCTCACAGGAGTCGGATCGCGGCGGCCGAGGCGGCGGCGGTAAACAGAGGGAACGCCACCTGACAGACCGACATTTATATGTATTTACTGTATAGTAACTAGCTGTTATACATCTATACTAATGTTTGTTTTAACGTGCTAATCTTAGGAACTACTGGTTCGAATTGAAAAATTATTTTTGTGTTGAATCGACCATTTATCGAGGAAAAAAACCTAATAGTTGTAGCGTGATGTTTTATAGCCATATAACATCACGCTACAACTATTAGGAGCGAAGAAATAATGGAGAATGTGAAAAAAATCGGGGAAAATTATTCATCCTTGAGGACTTCAATGATGCCCAAAATAACTATTTCACGCGGACGAAGTCGCGAGCACAGCTAGTTTTTAAAAGACTAGATTTATTCCAAATTTAAAGCAGTACCAACTTGTTCAGTTTGTATTTCAGGACGTTCAGCTTTCAGAGTCACGTTCAGCTTTGTGGCTTCATCCTACTACTATTATAAAGGCGAAAGTTTGTATGGATGTATGGATGTTTGTTACTCTTTCACGCAAAAACTACTGAACCGATTACCATGAAATTTGGTATGTAGGTAGCTGAAGACCCAGAATAACACATAGGCTACTTTTTATCCCAGAGTTCCCGCGGGATTGATAGGGTTTCCATGCGGACGAAGTCGCGGGCGGCCTCTAGTTATTAAATACAGATTCAAATAGTGTAGGTTGCCAGGCCATTGCCTAAAAAAACAATAAATGTTAATAAGCCTTTCTCTGAGAGATAGAGAGAAATATAGTCGTCACAATTCCCTTTATTATTCCGGGCGATTTCTTTTGAAAAAATATAAAAACGCGCTTATATAATCCAAGTACGTATAAGAAAATGTGAATCATATTTTACCCCAACGCAGAGGAAACTTATCAAGTACTTGACATAACTATGATTTGAAGTGGAACATTCCTCGAAGAAACTTAAGAGGAGCGCAAAATAGCTAGGCTACAGAAAATATTCTTTGTTTTGTAGTGGGATGTGTCAGTGTTGATTTATGTATGTGCCGTGTGGTAACCGGCACTTTAGAATAAGACCACTCCATATCAGCCACATGGATGCCGTTAACAACTTTAAAATAATTACTTAAATACACCAGAGAACAGAGTATTGTAGGAAACAAATAAATACGAAGTAAAAAATAAAACTACGTTATCTCAACAATCTATCTTTCATCATTAAAAAAAAATTATATGTAAAAATACAAGTAATTAATTAAAGACAGTAAGATTATGAGAGCTTGCCTCAATGCGCCAGCCCCTCCCCGATAGGAGTATGGCAGGGAATATACTTGAAAGTCGGAAGTAAGTAGTTACAAAGTAATAACAAAATGCAACTTTTGGTTACTTTCAGTAACTTTCCTGTTTTAAAAAAGTACCTACATAAGTATAATTTTATTCATTTACGCCAAGGCGGATTCGTAACGGAAAAAATACAAAAACACCAACAAGATCTACTTTTATCAAGAGCCACATCTGTAAAATCTACAATTTGTGACAAAGCGAGTTGGAAGCTTTCTCCGCGCAAAACACTAAGTTTAGGGGTAATAAAATTCTAAGTTAAATTGCCGGACTATCCGGGAGCCGGGAAGACGAATGAAAGACTTGGCTTCATATTAAAGACTCTCAACTTCCAAATGTCAGTTACATGCTTGAACTGACTTGAGCGAGCGGCTAAACGGTTTTTAAAAGTCTGACCATGGAAGGCGTGTTCGGATTTCAAAGTTTTTGTGACACAAACCTGTTTTTGTTCCTTCAGAATATTTAGGAGTACTTCCTGATAAAGTAGTTGTACTTACTATGCTTTGGGGCCATTTTCTCTGCTCTTTAAATGGTCATCATCCTCTGTTTTGTCATGAGACATCAAGCCATCAGCCAAGAAGATTTGACGGCTTGTTAGGATTTGAAAGAAAGAAAGAAAAACAATTAATGAAGACAATAACATCATTATAGAATACACAAATAAGTATTTAAAACCTTATAAGCGCGAATGCCGAAACAGGTCATGACTCAGATGATGCTGATGATGACTGATGCGCTAAATTCGTTCAGTCAGAACCTTGTTGTGGCATCGCAGACATTACAACACGTTAAAAAAACAAAAATTAAACAAAAAATAGAAAAACATAAAGGTGTGGTTACCGGCACCAATAAAAAAAAGAATAGGACCACTCCATCTCGTTCCCATGGATATCGTTAAAGGCGACTAAGGGATATACTTATAAAATTGGGATTATTCTTTTAAGCGATGGTCTAAGCAATCCGTCAATATTTAAATCTGAATTCTATCACACAGCTGAGTGTGGTCTATCAGTCTCTTCAAGACTATTGGCTTTGTCTACCCCGCAAGGTATATAGACGCGACCATATGTATGTATGTATTTACAAAAATTTCTGACGGCCCAAAAATCCAAAAACGGCGTCGTAACACAAAAATAATACCGAATAAGCGTGAATCCTTATCGAATATGAGATGCATCGGCTCGAGTTGGCAATCGCCATCGAATCGCCAACGAATCGCAGCGATTCGCTTTCATCCGCGTCGGCGCGAATTTTCCCATTTCCAATCGAGCGCGCGGCTGTCGTAAATAGTTGAGAATTACCTGCGTTTTGGGGTTCCTTATTCGTACTCTGATTTGTTTGAAGTTTGCAATTCATTTCTATCATATCATTAACATTATATTTAAAGTACCTGGGTGACTGAGCGGTGCTCGGTGGACGTCCGAATAACCGAAGAACCTGCCCCAATTGATATCCTCCTTTTTTAAAGTCGGTAATATTTTTAAACCTTTCTCCTAATGTAATAAACACTCAATTCAGTGAAACGCGAGATAATCACGGACTAACTTACGTATATGCCACACTGAGAACCACCTTTATTATCACCTTTATTTGAAGGCGGTTATAAAAGTAGAAAAATCAAGTCTATCACAAACAATCAGAAATTCCATAAAAATAAAATAGTTAAAATAAAAATCACGGATCAGGAGAAGAAATCAACCTACCAAAAATTTGTAAAAACAAAAATAAAATAACGCTGAAATAGGCATTCGAATCTTTTCAAGACTGTTGACTCTGGTTATCCCGTTACGGATAATGACTCGATATTTTGTGTAACTATATTCAGAGTACATTTATAAAGTAAACTATACGGAATTCTCAGTGCATATTTCAGTCTCGCGCTTACAATTTATCATTTTCGATTGAGCGGCTCATGATGAAAACAAGCAGCGAACTACCCGCGTTTTTACATTTCATTTGGCGGTATTACGTTTAATTAAGTCTATGGCGTCGGCTGTTTTATCGACAGGCATATCGGAATATTATTTACATTTCACTGATACTTAGATTAATGAGAAACAGTTTTTTATTACTGGTAACGTGAAAAAAAATAGGACTAAACATGTTATACACTGAATAGTAAATTATTTGTTACTTATTATTGACGTTCGTCAGTAATAATGTAAATAGGTTAAATCCTAATTTTAGGTAATACTTTTTAGAAGTATAATTTTTTTTTTAATAAAGTCGCACAATAAAATGTTTAAGAAATATTTTTATCTTGTTCTTTTTTCACTGTTTATTCGTATTTTGTTAATTGTCGGTTTACCAATTCTGAAAGTTGTTGGCTAAAGTGTATGCTTTTTATCCTTTAATCATCTCTTTTTACTTTACTGTGCCGTAAAACACACCGGCCATGTACGTATGCGTTATTCCCTAAAATTAAAAAAAAAAAACATTCAAAGTTGATTCAGCTTTCGACAATCAACAAAAAGTATTTGCTCTGGCGTGCATTCGCTAATATCGGCAATCGAATACGAATACAATTTATTAGTATAAAAATCGTTGTTTACCTTTCCAAACGTTTCTGTCACATTCGCAATGCTCCGTTAATAATAATTTTAAATACAAACATCATTTTTAGTCAACTTTTATTTATTTACGTGTCACGCTGGTCTCGGAGTGAAAATTGTGACAGGAGCAATCAAGGAATATTCTATCCCAATAAATATAAATGTATTTAAGATAAAGTTATTGATAAGAGGTTCTGTTAAATGAGATGTCATGTCAGTGCTAAGTTTTTCGTGGTGATTGATTCGTATTAGTAAACTTACGGGGACGAGGTACATACATACATATACTCGTAGTCTCCTCTATATCCCTTGCATGGTAGACAGAGCCAACAGTCTTGAAAAGACTGATAGGCCACGTTCTTTTTGGTTTGACGATAGTATTGAGATTCAAATAGTGACAGGTTGCTAGCCCATCGCCTAAAAGAAGAATCCCAAGTTTATAAGCCGGTTTTCATTGCATGGCATTACACTCGTTGTTAACACATAGGTATTCAAATCGTGTGAAAACCTTGCACAAAGACAATATCTCCAAGTAATCACAAGAAAGACAAACAACATTTGCGTGCGTTCTCACAGCTCAATATACAGTGCAAACACGGCGGATCCCTGAATCCCGGGATCCAGCAGATGCGCGGGATCCGGGATTAGCGACGGGGCGCGTGCGTAATCCCTCTTCAAGATGCGCTGGATTATGCTGCTGCATTTTGTGATGAAAGATAATGACAATCAATTTTTAATACGCTGATACATAAGTTTCTTACTGTATGCTTTACAGACATTACTTGTTAAAATTAAGCTTATTCGCTATAGAGTATACTAAAATATTTGATTTTGCGTGCTCATAGTAGAATGAGTCTTTTTTAATATTATCTCACCAATGGACTTTAAAATTTGTGGCTGCTAAAAAGCATGCATGTGATAATCTTATATTCCAGAGTACATACATATAATGTTTCGGAGAACATTTGTAAATAAAATTAATGTTTTTTGATGACGAGTTCTTAGTGCTTTTGTTTAATTAAATCCTACTAATATTATAATTGCGAAAGTTTTTGAGTATGTCAGTATGGATGTTTGTAACTCTTTCATGCAAAAACTACTGAACCGATTACGATGAAATTTGGTATGTAGGTAGCTGAAGACCCAGAATTCCCGGAGTTCCCGCGGGATTGATAGGGTTCCCATGGGGACGAAGTCGCGGGCGGCCTCTAGTAAATAATATTATTAATGTTTGAGTTTTGACGTTCACTGGAGAAAAAAGTGGTACCAGTGGAATGAGAAGATACCGGCGGGGTAGAAGTTCACGAAATCTTAAAAAAATAAATAAATAGGTTATCACAAATAGAAGACATAATTTGGCAGTTCATAGCATGAAATGGAAGTGCGTGGTATTCGTCATGAGGGACGGGACACGTGTGCTATCCCTCAAATACCGGCGGGATTAAGGGATTGCACTCCGCATCGTGCATTTGTTGTGATGACAGCTAGGTGCGATGAAGAATTGGGTTTTAAATGACAGATGATGTAAGATTATGATGATAACATGAAACAACTGGACGCTGAAATAGGCGTCATTACCATCAGAAAGTAAAAGGTGGTTCCTGGCACCAATACAAAAAAGAATAGGACCACTCCATCTGTTTCCAATGGATGTCGTAAAAGGCGACTAAGGGATAGGCTTACAAACTTGAGATTAATTTTTTAGGCGATGGGCTAACAAATTTGAGATTAATTTTTTAGGCGATGGGCTAACAACCTGTCACTATTCGAATCTCAATTCTATCATTAAGCCATCTGTTGGCTCTGTCTACCCCGCGAGGGATATGGACGTGATTATATGTATGTATGTATTTATGTAAGTAAAAGTTTATTTTTCGTTGTTTGATAGGTTTATATTGTTGCTTCTTTGGGTCCAACTCTAAAGTGCTGGGGACCACACGGCATTTTAACTAAATGCATTATTTACACGAATCACATGAGATTGATCGGCAGAGTCACCGATACATATTTATTAAAGATCGTTTTCTCATTGACATAAGTACTTATCTATATAAAAAAGGACGCACAGACAGACGCGACGCCGCCGCCTGTCCCCACTTCCGCATATCCGCTGAGATATAGAATCTAGGCGGAAGTGCGGATGTAGACTCAGCAGACCAGTGCGATGTTTAGATTATCTAGAATCTAGATGTTGTTACATGGATCTGGAAATAAGAGGAAAAATTATCATATTTATATATCATATGCATAGTGTGCGTAAGTAGGTATAAAATATATTTTTTTAAATCATTATTCAGTTCAATTACGTAGAGGAAAGGTTTAAAATTTGGGATTATTTTAAGGCGATGACTTTTTGATAGCTCAATTCTTATTAATGTGGCCTTTCAGTATTTTCAAGTCTGTTGACTCACTCTACCCCGTAAGAGGTTACTCCTTGAGGCGTTATTAAAGGTGTATAGAAATGTATGTTTGTCAAAACAGTGCTTAATATTACATACATTACAGTACATTGATATTGAGTTATACCTAAACATAATCAATTAATTTGCACTCTGTCTAGAAGTCTAGACTTAGTATCAGAGCAATCGCACAGCCACGCCATCTGCCGCCACTTCCGCTCAAATTTGGCCGGAAGTCCGCACTTCGCCTACGATTCGATGACGGATGCAACTGCTGGGATTTCTATTAACTATGTGTATAAAGACATACCTACCTATACCTACACTATGTTTGTGTTAATTATTGAAGGAGTATTTCAAAGAATTACTTAAAAATGTGGCGAACGTATTATAATCTATGTTATTGAGAGGTAAAAATTATGCGAAACAAGTTTTTCAATAAAACATTTCCATTTTTATTTTGCTCAACATAAGAAATTACTTAAAAAGTATGTGATGTCTTATTTCAAATATGAAGTCATGAGCATCGGTGGTTCAGTGGTAGAATGCTCGCCTGCCACGCGGGCGGCCCGGGTTCGATTCCCGGCCGATGCATGTTATTTTTTATATTGAAACGTTTTTTTTTAAATAATTTATTTAGACGATAATGTTTTAAATTATATTTCATTAAAATTTTATTGACAATCGTTACAACGTTACAAAGTGATAATGTAAAAATTTGGATTATTACGTCTTTGGTTTTGTTTACTTCGTGGTACTTATTTTATTACATGTTATTTATTCTCAACAATGCGATTATCACTAAGTATATTTTACTTTAAGTGACAAAATATGTGAATATATATCAAATATAGTATTAATATATACTTACAATATAACAATTTATACTTAGATTTTATCCTAGCATATTTGCCTTTCAAAACGCCTGTTACTTTTAAAAAGCAAAATGTTGATCCGTCAACTTGAATGCGGTAGTCTTACATGCCTTTTAAAGTTTGAATAATAGAGGACAATGATTATGACTGATTGTCTGACTAAGGTCCAAATAGGGTCAAGAGATTTGAAATTTAAGCTTCTGGTCTAGGCTAAGGGTGCACTAAAAGAGGATTTACCAAAATTCCGCGGTTATTTCTGAGAACATACGTAAATATGCAAGAGTAGACAGAGCCGATAGTGTCGAAGATTATTTGAATAAATGTAACTAGCCAAATATTCTCTAGGCAACTAGCAACTGTGTAAATAAGTAAGTACTCTACATTATTTTTGCCACTGTCAATATCGACCAATCAGAGAGCGTTGTGTTATTTGCCGTATTTTTAAAAAGCGTTTAATTAATAGCTCGTGTGTTGTTGAATGGACACCCGTAATTTTATAAATTTACCACGAGAGGTCGCAAATTGATAAATTTGCGAAAATGTTGACTTAACATAATAACAATTCATCTCTCGTTTAGTATCCTACGAAAGTATTTTCTTCTTTAAAGAAAGTCTTGTTATTTTCCGGTGAATTATCCATACTAATATTATAAAGCTAAAGAGTTTGTTTGTTTAAACGCGCTTATCTCAGGAACTACTGGTTCGAATTGAAAAATTATTTTTGTGTTGAATAGACCATTTATCGAGGAAGGCATTAGGTTATATAACATCAAGCTGCAACTATTAGGAGCGAAGAAATAATGGAAAATGTGAAAATAACGGCTTCAATGATGCTCAAAATAATTATTCCACGCGGACAAAGTCGCGGGCACAGCTAGTACCTTATATATAAACTTAGATACGAGGTTCATTTATCTAAGGGTATAAACAATATGTAACGTATTTCGAGGTCACAACGACATCGCTGTCGGCGCCCCCTGCTACTGCACCGCAGCCCACTCGTAATAGATTTCCTCTAAGTGGCGTTTAATTAAAAATATGTCACCCGGACTCACGCCTCCGCTCCCCTAAGATATTATATGAGATCTACAGTCTATAAGGACGGTTTGTTTGCACAGATTTTACAATTTAAGGAATACCTATGTGTTTCGTAGCCCCAAAACGGTTATGGTATTTTTAAGATACTAAGTTTAAAACGCACAAACACGTTTAATCCTTAACGTTGTCGTCAGAGACATTATTCATAAGAATCGAGCGCAAGCGATAAAAGATATTTCCATTTTGAGCTGTATAGAGGTTTTTTTAACTCTTGTGGCGTTAGTCTGAGTTACGTCCTTACCTCATTGGAGCCCAATGTGCGACTAGGACCTGACACCTGACCACTATCCTGGATTAGGTATGTCAGGTTTACACGCGAAGAGACCAATAAACCAATAGACTATAATGAACTGCTAACATTTAGCACTTATTTAGAGGAATAACATTTTTATGCCACCAATAAAATGGTCGAGTTGGTGAGGGCTCGTCAACGCGTATGTTTGATTGCATAAATAGGCTGACTGCACAACGGGAACATTTATATTTGAAAAATAAAATTTAATTCCTTGTTCGGGAAGTCTTGCGAAGAATCGGATGTTGCGGCAGAGTACAACATTTTTTTTAATATACCAAAAAACATTTATCAACGATTAAAAATTCATTTAGATTCCATCATTACGTTTTTCAAATGAACGTAACGTAGTTTAGAATTATTTGGAGTCTTAGTTCTGTCCCCGTAAGGGATTAAAGGGATTTAAAAATGTTTAAACACAAGTTATGTAAATGATACCATAGTTTATGTATTGTACGATCGATTTCTTATCATTAGGCATGTAATTATATTTCTGACATAGCGTACGAGTATGTATTTATTGCTTTTCGGACCTAAACTATTTCACAATTTGTTCGTAAATTGAGTCGCCTGAAAAAATTTCAAATTCTGAACGTTCTACCCAAAATAAAATCGATGACTTCTTTTAGAACGAATGTCATTCATGTGTGGTCGCCTTAATTCTAATAAAGAACAAATTGACTCCCGACTCGATAACGACGTGTTAGGGCAGTAATAGACGGTTACATTTTTGTAGGGCTGTTTTATGGCCAGTGGAGTGGTAGTAAAATTGCCTAATCGTCTTATCGTTTGCTAAAATGAATATAAAACGTTACCCCTATGGTTTCATTGAAGTGGAATGACATAAGTTTTAAATTTTCGAATGAATAGTAAAGATGACAGTTCTGAAGACAATTTTACACCTAATTATGGTCAGCTTGCACAATTTTTCTTTCTTCTTCTTTAGCTATTTCGACCGCTACACACTACACTCTTCAGTTTCTTTCAGTTGGACCATAAGGTTATGTAAATTTGTCACAACGGCCAGCCAAGTTACTCAGCACTTTAACAATAATTTATATTTCAAATAATTTTCGATATTTAACAGTATTTATAAACGAAACTTGAAATAAAGCGATAGACAGAAATACATAATCATATCATGATTATTTCCTAAAGGAGTAGGCAGATACTCTTTTCATTTTCCCTTACCTTGCATACTTCTTCTACTTCGCAAAAAAATATTAACTGAATACAATATAATGCATCAGACGCTTCGTGTAAAATCCTGACATGTCTTATCCTGGATCTTGGTCATAGACGCACCCAAGGAACCTCTAAAGAAACCTGAGGACGGAACCAGAACTTACTTAGATACTAACTTACTTAACTTACTTAGATGATTTATTTGTAATGATCTTACAGCTATCCCGATAAGAAAAACCTAATAACAGTTTGCATCGCATTGACATCTTGAAACTTAATTGTAAATCCTTCCCGTTGATTTCATGATTAAAATATATACCCCCATTCATCTGTAATCACAAAGCTCTGTTTACATACAAGTATAGTAGCTTTTAAGCTCGCGTCTCGGCCGCCCAGCCTCACTCGCCGCCCAGCCGCCGCGGCGACCGCCCGCCTACGCGTCGAGTGTCGCGAGAGCTTGCGAACTTACGATACGAAACTCGTTTTTAAAGCAGTGAGAGTAATGTATGTTTTTTGACTAATCTAGAATAGGTATTTGGTGATTAATTATTTAATTATCAACTTTAAAATTTTCAGTTAAATTTATAACTCAATCATAATCAACAGTTTCTCGATTAAGTATTTGATAAAGTTTTAATTCTAAAAAGTTAAGATAATTAAAATTAATTTATAACTTAATCGTAACGGACATTAATCTACCGTAAAAAACATCACTTACTTATAACATAAAATAGTACACGTAATAAATTAGATTTAAAAGTTTCCAAACTAACCTAAAAAGGGTAGTTAAAGTAATCGCTTATTATAGCCATAAAATTAAGGTTAAAAATACCCATCGACTTAGTAATCAAAGTAAAGTTCATTGATGGACTTACAGCTTTCACTCTACAAACGACTGTGAACTTTATGTGGGGTAATTAAGGTTTATTTTGGCTCGAGACGATGAACAATCGGGGTGTTTTGTGTAAATATTGGTGATCTAAGAGTGGTGCGCTAAGTCTAAGGTGAGTTATTATGTTTAGGTTTGAGATATAATGGTATTATTTAGTTACTGAACGTAGACGGTAAGTTTTAGGTAAATACGGGTGCTTTGTGGAAGAAATAAACGTATCTATCTATATTTTCGTATCAAAATGTGATATTATTAATATTGGCCTACACTCGCAACAGAAGATCCTAGGCCATAAATGCTTGTAGATTGGTCTCTACGCTCCTGTCTGTAATAACTTAGGCAAATTATATTCCAAAACAGATATGTACAAAAGTTTCAGTTGATTTCAATTGATTAAAAATGTTAAATTAATCCGAAACAGTAAAGGTAAAGCTTCTTCTAGCAAGTTCTATCATGTGATGTTATTCAAAACATGCATACATAAAATCACGTCTATATCCCTTGCGGGGTAGACAGAGCCAAGAGTCTTGAAAAGACTGATAAGGACCACGTTATTAGAAACGACGTGGAATTATCCACATAACTACATCATAGCGGCATCGCCCGAGGGACTCTCTTAACGACTGTTATCTAATGACAAGATCCGCCTTAGACCGGCCTTGGGATAATATGTCCCTAAATGTTACCCTCCCATACACATTGCTATAATCACGCCTATCATAATGCTGTTTAGTTCCTGGCATTAGCATAGAACCAGTTTATCTATTTCCCGTGTCGTTATAGGCAAGTATGGGAGTTAAGATTTTTCTTAGTAAAACAAACGTGATGCAAAATGGGCAGCCCCGGTACCGAGGGTCAGGAAATAGGGAGAGGGCGTTCGTGACTTGACCACTTCGGGTCCGTGGTCAAAGGAAGGAATAAGGCTCCTCCGCAGTAAAGATGCAACCAGGACACGCAAAATGGAAGGACGAATTCGTCATTAAATTGCTACCTATTTACTTGTGTAAATGTTTTTTTAAATGAAATAAAAAGACGATTTTTTTTCTATCTACGAAAATGTAGATAGATAGATGTAGCGTCACATCCAAATATTACCTGCATTTTTTGGAAGAATAGTTTTCAAATGTCTACTTATTTGCTTTATCGAAGTTTATTAGAAGTCACATTGCAGATGAGAAAAGCTAAGGGTGTCTATAGTAAATAATTACATAATATTACATGGGATACAACACAGACTTCCTAAAACAAGCTCCAATTTAGAGCTGACACTGCGCAGAGCTACTGCAAATTCAGAATCGAAAATCTTTGATCACAGAATGGCGAATTGATAAATAGAATTGGTTTAAATCCTATCAGCACGACTGTTTTCATCGTTCTACTGCACTGTTTTCTGTCTGGTATTGAGAACATACATACATACATATAATCACGTCTATATCCCTTGCGGGGTAGACAGAGCCAACAGTCCTGAGCGGACTGATAGGCCACGTTCAGCTATTTGGCTTTAAGATAGAATTGAGATTCGAATAGTGACGGGTTGCTAGCCCATCGCCTAAAAGAAGAATCCCAAGTTTATAAGCCTTGTATTGAGAACTTAGTCAGAATTAATAAAATAAGGACACTTGTTGGCAAATATCCACATAGATTATAAAAGACAGCTTAATCTGAAAACAAATTTTCGTCTTAACCAGACTAGAGAGCTTGTAAAAGCCATCCCTAACAAAATAATTACTAGATCACACAGATAGTCAATCACGAAATGAACTTATTCATAAAATTTAGATCTCAAAAATTGTAATTTAGATTTTCATGCCGTTATGTAAAGACAGTTTTGACAGCCTCTGTGGCGCAGCGGTAATACGCTTGTCTGTGACACCGGAGGTCCCGCGTTCGAATTCCAGTCAGGGCATGATGAGAAACGAACTTTCTCTGACTGGCCTGGGTCTTGGATGTTTATCTTTATAAGTATTTATTCTAAAATATAGTATCGTTGAGTTAGCATCTCGTAACACAAGTCTCGAACTTACTTCAAGGCTAACTCAATCTGTGTAATTTGTCCCGTGTAGGTGTATATTATATTTATGTTAAAAGTCGTACTTTTGTGTACATCTTGGCATGGGCGCGAGTGCAGTAATGCAGTGGTTCGATGTAAACGAAACTGCTTTCATACATATTAGATCCAGCCCATATGAAGCATGCTGCACACATTCAGATACGCATTGATGTCAAAAGAAATAGATAACGGAACGAGCATAAAAAAAGATTACTGAAAAAGTCAATATCTCATTATAATATTTATTTTGAGTGCTGAGTGAATTTCAATTCAACTGAACGTGGCCTATCAGTCTTTTAAGACTGCTCGCTCTGTCTTTTCCGCATGGGATGAAGACGTTATTAAATATGATATTACTAGTATAATTTAAGCGGAAATGTCATTGGACTGGGACATGGCCTCATCCAACGTCGGATCTATGCAATCTCAAAAATAAATCTACAGTTTCCTAATGAAAAGCTTTCCGTGGTCATGCTACAGATGTATAAATGTAAACAAAATTTTACGCGTAAATCTCTGACTGAAAACAGTTTAGATAGTATATTGTTCTCTAATAATTATTATAAAAAATATTTATTTTTTAAACTTGGTCATTTTAGATTCAAAGCGAAATTCGTAGCCCATATTTGATTTTTAATATTGAGGTAAGCCCAAATTGCCGTGTGGTTCCCGGCACCAATAAAAAAGAATAGCACCACTCCATCTCGTTCCCATGGATGTCGTAAAAAGCGACTCAGGGATAGGCTTTAAACTTGGGATTCTTATTTTAGGCGATGGACTAACAACCTGTCTCTATATGAATTTCAATTCTATCATTAAGCCAAACAGCTGAACGTGGCCTATCAGTCTTTTTAAGACTGTTGGCTCTGTCTACCCAGTAAGGGATAAAGTCATGATTAATGTATGTAAGTCCAAATATTTTTAATTTTGACAAAAAATTCCATGATATGTATGCAGTCTATTTCCCCAACCGGTCTATGTCAAAGCGTGTGTTGCAAGCAAAGCTGCGTTGGTTCGTGTGTGGGAGCGATTAGTAGCCGCTGTTCTACGCGTTTTAATTAAAAGCGAATCCATGCACATTCCAGGATGTTCCTTTCCTGCAATAGGAACGGGAGTGAGCGTATTATGTAAATTCCACTTTATATAACAAGTGAGAAAGTTTGCCAAGACGTGTGTTTGTTACTCTTCCAAGCAAAATCTACTAGACTAATTTCAATTAAATTAATTCAGGGACCGCTAATAATCATGACAAGGAGTAGTTTATCTCTAATCGAATGTGAAGATTTTGTCTGTAGAACACTGGTGAACAAAATGAAATCGTAAAAAATCTTGGCTGTCTTTTTTGACATTATGGTCACGGAAATACAGACTCCTGAAAATCCTAAAAACGAAGTGATTATATGCTCTATGCCTTTTACATTCCCTTGTCCCAAATATAAAAATTTCCGCACCTAAAACCACGATAAAACCCGGTAACAACATAAAACCATTCCAATAACATACTAACGTGTCAGGCGAAATAGAGCTCCTCCCACGGGAGCGCTCGTAATTCGTTGACCGTAACCAGCTTATAATCTGCGGCGGCCAGGTGGATTGAGGATTGCGTCCACGTTCGCTCCCAGAGGATGCTCGTGATATAGGTACTTGAGTAGAAATAGCTGACTGAATAGCAACTAGGAGTTAAAGCTGACAGCTGTCAAATTTTGCAGTTTGACAGCTGTCATAGGATTTCTAGTTGTGTTCCCTCAGGCTAAGACTTATCTTTTAATCTAGTACGAGTATCTTTTAAATTCCAAATAGGATTTAATGTAACGTTTATGATTTTCGAATGTGCGAATCAAGTTATTTAAAAAATAACTACTAAGTAAGTACACAAAAAAAGTAGACTATGTTAGCCAGAAGATTTCGTCTATAGTTATGTCAAATAATTTTTTTTTTATTTAATTAATATTATTTTTTGTTTGCAGGTAAACAAGTGACTATTAAATGCAGTGGTGGTGATTTCGGTAAGAATTTTTGTCTTACAGTGCATAACCGATAACGTTTTCAGCTTTGGACCAAAGTCTGTAATGTTATTATACATTCATAGAAGAATTCAGGGTTCTTGGTAATAGGAAACCTTTGCGTACCCATCCGGCAAAGAAGCGTGATTTTATGTATGTACGTAATTATTTTACAAATACTACACGCAAAATCTATTTGAAAGTGATTTCTTCCATTCCCCACCACGTGTATCGCCATTGATTACCTCACGTCGTCACTAGTACACGGCTGCAGTAAAGATTCGCAAACTTGCAGCCAATTAGGATGCGGCCCGCGGGCCAATCACGCGCCATTGTGGACCCCCAATTAAATTACACGCCCGGTTCCGCGCGCCGCCGGAATGATAAGCGACTGACCGATTCGTACGTAGAATTTGTTATTCGCAGATCAAAACGTTTTTGAGGTGGCAATGTAGGGTAGGATGAAAGTAACGATGTTGTATCTGATGAGGTGCTTTCCACAAACGTTGTGATGGCAATACAGAAGATATAGTTTCTGCATGAAGGTCTTTAGAAGTAAGAAATATCCCTTTAAGTACATTTATATTGTAGCGTCTGTACCACTTGCCGTTCGCTAATTTATCCTTAGAAATAAAAGAGTGAAAAAGATATTTAGAGAAAGGCAAGAATCCAGGTTGTAACATAATTATAAAAATAAATTAATTGGTTATTGATCATCAAAATAAAATGTAACTGTTGTGTTATGAGTATACAAAAGGATAATGATATTCCCTGTAAAATCGCCATCAAAATTATGAATCAATTCTGTCACCTCGATTCATTAAAATCGTCGATGCCCAACAAGGGGACAGTTGTTCGTTTCAGTACACAATACAAATGTCACTCAACCAGGCAAATGGTACACAAACACATTGTGAACAAACATAACGATATAAACAGGATTGGTGATGTGATCTGTCCGTCACAATAAAAATGACATCTGTTCTGTATGGCCGATACAAAAATCAATTCTATCCATAAGGATATTAGAATGAAGAATGATTTGAGTTTTTGTGATGAATGAAATCAAAAACTACTTCACCTATTTTAATGAACCTCACTGGAGCTCAAGGTATAGTACCACTATCCTGGATTAGGTAAGTTGGTTTTTTTCACGAAGCGACTCATGTTTGGTCTTCGCAACTTTTGCAGGGGAACCTTACATCGATAAATTTACATGCAAAAGTTAAAAGGAAACAAAGTGGCAAAAATTTCAACATGCTCACACATGAAATTGCATTAGTGTGTAAGTTTCCTTACGTAGCTACTCTAACTGTCGGTTAGCAATGAAACTAATGTATATCTCAGGAAATATTGGTGCGGTGATTTTCGGATTTGAATCTGCGCGTAACGCTTTTTAGGTAGTACCTTAACCTTTCGATGACCGAAGCTCAAATGGAGACTCGATTTTATAAAACACATCTGTGGTGTCTATTTTAATCAGTTAATGGAATCTATCCTCTATACACGACGGCATAAGTGTCGGGGGCTGGCCGAACATAATTTGTCATGACGACGGCTGATGATGGACGACCCGCAGATGCTATCGATCTGAATACCATTTGTAATTAAGGTGCGTTTACATGAGCTGCTTTTGTTATTCTCAACGATTCATCGTTTCACATCATACGTGCTAATGAGACAAATCTGTTACGAAAACGCAAATATACTACATAATTACAGATAGACAGAGACAACAGTCTAGAAAAGACTGAAAGGCCACGTTTAGTTTTTGGGCTCCATGAAGGAATCGAGATTCAAATAGTGACAGGTTGCTAGCCCATCACCTATAAGGATCCCAAGTTGTTTATAAGCCTATCTTTTAGTCGCCTGTTATGACATTCATTGAATAGTTCTATTCTAAAGTATAGGAAACCACACGGCATATATGACATAATTTTTTTTAAAGTCACGTATGCGTCTGATTTTAAAAGGTTGTTTTGATGACCAATTTTGTTCGCAAGGATTTCAAACCCACGAAGAAAGGAACATAATTTATACCGGTAAAAAGCAATCGAAATTTCTACTAAAATACTAATACCGTTGTGTTGGGGATGTCATCGTAAAAATTCATTCAGACAGAGGTGAATAATTTGATTGCTCGTGTAAACGCGCCTTTAGCGGTTTGCGATCAGCTGTGCAAATGATGGATCGCGAATGTATTGCGTTCATTTTGCCATAATTCAATTTGGTATTTCATATTTCGTGGATCATATACAAAATGGAGCTTTAGAGCACACTTTCAACAAGGGCAAACAATACATACATAGACATATTATCACGTCTATATTTCTTGCGGGGTAGACAGAGTCAATAGTCTTGAAAACACCGTAGCCACGTTCAGCTGTTTAGCTTGATGATAGAATTGAGATTCAAATACAAAAACAATTGGAAATCTACGAAATTGCAATGATTTTCTACTGTCTTTATCAAACTTCGTGGCAAGTCCCCGTCCCAAAATATTGAAAAAGGAGACACGATTACGGTGCAAAATTTTAATAACTTCAGCGTTTCTGAGTCACGTATGACGCGTACAGATAAAAAGGCCCCTCAGATATTATGCACCTTCCCTTACGCCCTTCAAGTTCAGGGTTCAGGCAGGGAGGTGACTTGATTACGCCAAGAAAAGTGAATCGAACTTATTATAATATAAATCGAAATTCGTGAGTGACGGGCGTACAGACGTACATTCTCGCTGGCAATTAAAAGGGGTGGCCAGGGGACTGTCATCCATCACCGTGGATTACAGGGGACACTATTATTATTAGCAGCCGCCGATAACCGGTTTAATCCGGTTTTTGTTTGTCAATTTTCGCGATCGGTTTGAAATGCGGGGTATTGTAATCTGTTCATGGTTTGCTCGGTAAATAATTCGCGATATAATTTATTAATTTTGCCAAATTTATGATATTTGAGTAAGTGGTCACTAATAGTTACTGTTGAAGACCACTTAGTGTTCAAGTTTAACTTGAAGACTAAGTGGTCAATAATAGAGCAAAATTTTACGATGTCGTATGGACCTCAATTTCGCAGACATTAATTGTTGCCTGAGAATAGTTAGAAGTAAATTAATAAATTTATGTGAACTCGGCAATTACTCAATTTTTTATTTTTCCTTTGTATTCGTTGACTTACATAAATAAGTCAATCAATTACCATAGTTTTTTTATTGATTTTCTCCATAAATTGAAAAATTCAAAGAAATAGAATAACAAAACTATAATTACTCTTAAAAATGTTACTAAATAAAGCAAGCTTCTTTCTTACAAGAACGCAAAAAGGTATTCTCGTCTTCCATTATTACATTTTTAATAAAAAGCATCCATGATTCGCTATTGACAAAAAGAATGTCGGCAGCCGTTCATATACATATTTGTGTAGCATCAATTACTGAACATCCGATATTGGGCGAAATATTCATATTTCAGGGCAAATGTTGCGTTCACTTGGGTTTCGGATAAAAGGAAAAGAAAACATTTTATTTGGGTTAAAATAAAAGTCTTTTGTTCGATTGGGGGTCTACTTCGAAATGGCAGTGTTTTTTTATACGGGACAAATTACACAGATTGAGTTAGCCTCGAAGTAAGTTCGAAACTTGTATTACGAGATATTAACTTAACGATACGACATTTTATAATAAATACTTATATAGATAAATGTCCAAGACCCAGGCCAATCAGAAAAAGTTCTTTTCTCATCATGCCATCATGGAATTCGAACCCGGGACCTCCGGTGTCACAGACGAGCGTACTACCGCTGCGCCACAGAGGCCATCGTTTACGATGTGATTTAAATTATCACGTCTTTATTATATAAGACAAAGCAAACAGTCTCAAAAAGAATAAAAGGCCAGGTTCAGCTCTATAGAATTGAGATCGAAATAGTGACAGGTTGTTAGCCCAATACCTAAAAGAAGTTTTGAACTTTTACAAAGGTTATAAATATACATTAGTATAGAAGTATATGTATATGTTAATGTACATTAATGTACGTACATACGGTCTTATTTTAATTCCGGGCCAAGTCTCTATTTAAAATCCACCAAAAATTGTATTAAGAAAGTTACAGCGTTTCTTAATTTGGTCAGATAAAAGGTCGCCGAAATCAAAGCGAGTGCGTTCTCGTAATAAATTGAAATCGAATGAGATTATAAAAGTTCGGAAGTTGTGAGTTGGGTCCAATGGTCGCGGTTATTTTCTTTGCCATAACATATCATATAATCACATCTACTACTCTGTCAAGAAAGTAGCAGGAAAAGATCAATAATACACAAACTGTTTGTTATTCATCCAAATTTATTTTATCACCTTCAAAATATGCTCCTTTAGAAACGATACACTTACGCCAACGAATAATCCAATCATCAAAACATTTTTTAAACGCTGTTTCCGGAATTGATGTCAGTTCTCGCCGCGAATTCTCTTTTATGTCTTCTACCGATAGAAAACGGGTGCCACGAAGTGGTAATTTGAGTTTAGGAAAAAGAAAAAAGTCGGCTGGAGCCATATCTGGTGAATATGGTGGTTGCTCCATGGTATTTGTTGAGTGTTTGGTTAAAAATTCGTTCACAATGATGGCCTTGTGCGAAGGTGCATTATCATGGTGCGAAATCCAAGAATTTTCTTTCCACAAATCTGGCCTTTTTCGTCGGATTTGCTCTCTTAAACGCCGCATAACACTCAAATAATATTCCTTATTTACCGTTTGACCTTCCGGCAAGAATTCCGAGTGCACAACACCGCGATAGTCAAAGAAAACAGTCAACATGACTTTGACTTTTGAACGACTTTGGCGTGGTTTTTTCGGTTTCGGTTCAGTTGGAAGGCGCCACTCCGAAGCTTGTTGACTAGTTTGCATGTCAAACTCGTAAACCCACGTCTCGTCACCAGTAACAATGCGTTTCATGAATGTTGGGTCGGAATTGACTCGTTCTAGCATGTCCTCAGCGACTCTCATGCGATTGAGTTTTTGAAAAAAATTCAGGTCTTTTGGGACTAGCCGAGCGGCAACATGTTTCATACCCAAATTATTAGTTAAAATGGTACGGATCGACTCGTGAGATACAGAAAGTTCGGTGGCTATCTCTCTCAAAGTTGAATGAGGATTTTCAGTCACTATTTCCTTCACTTTTGCGATGTTAACTTCAGTTGCAGACGTTGATGGCCTACCAGAGCGAGGCAAATCTTCCATCACATCTCGACCGCTTTTGAACGCTTTGTACCACTCATAAGCACGAGTTTTTGATAAAGTCGATTCACCGTAAGCCTTCTGTAACATTTTCAGTGACTCCGAACACGATATTCCATTGGCAATGCAAAATTTAAGACAAACTCTTTGTTCGATGTTTTTATCCATTATGAAATTAGCAATACACACTAGATATGATATAACTAAAAATAGCACTGTATTTAATGTAAACAACAGATGCAACTCAAACTCCGCGCCAAAATGGAAAACAGTTGTGCCAATCTAACAACAACAAAAAAAACAAAAATTTGAATTTGGAACCATAAATAAATAATCCATTCCCGATACTTTTCTGACTGAATGTATATCAGTAGACAGTGCAAACAGTCATCTAAAGACTGAAAAGCCAAGTTCAGCTGTTTGGCTTAGTAATAGAATTGAGATTCAAATAGTGAGTATACGTTGCTAGCCCATCGCTCGAAAGAATAGTATCCCAAGTATATAAGCCTATCCCTTAGTTAGCTTTAACGACATTCATGGAAAAGAGATGAAGTTGTCCTATTCTTTTTTTATTGGTGCCGGGAACCACACGGCCATCTTAACATTTTCAAAATAGAGTTTAGATTTCTTGAATTGTTCTAGGAATATTTTGTGGTCTTAAGAATGCAGTAAGTAAAAATGCTGCAGTGCAGTTTGTTACCGCTAATACTGCACTGGCGCTTTAGAAGCGGCACCTCATCTTAGTTTTAAGTTATTTATTCGACGTCAACCAATGTTGTGAAGTCAAAAGATATGACAATTATTAAGTGATGTTCGAAATGTCTACAATAATGGATAAAATTACAATAGATTAAATGGATTCTCAATCTTTTTTTAATTTACATATATGTTTCCACAACGTTTTCTTCGGCGAAACTTCGTAATTTCTTTTACTTGTAAATACCATATGGGATAAGTTCAATGACCCGAAGTCCTCCAAAGGATAACGTAAAGGTGTCTGCTGTCGTTCCTTTAAATCACAGCCGTACTCTGCCAAGATCCCGAAGGATTAACGTAATACCTCTGAGGTCCAACAGGGCGGAACTGGAGAAAATTGCTTCATTCGCCGAGCCCAGTCGAAACACTTGGTAATTTCCGTTCGAAAAAAGGGGAGTATTTGTGCTTTCTTTACTACATACATACCTTTATACATATAATCGCGTCTTTCTCCTTTACGAGGTAGACAGAGCCAACAGCCTCGAAAAGCCTAAAACCTTCAGCTGTACGGCTTTATATGGGATTGGGATTCAAATAGTGACAAGTTAGTCCATCTGTTTTGATTCCATTTTATTTTCTTTTGGTGCCGTGTGGTTCCAGGCCGAATAAAGAATAGGACTGCTTCATCGCTTTCCCATGGATGTCGTAAAAGGCGACTAAAGGATAGACATACTAACGTGGGAACTTCTTTTAGATAATGAGCTAGCAACCTGTCACTATTTGAATCTCAATTCTATCATTAAGCCAAACAGCTGAACGTGGCCTTTTTGTCTTTCCAAGACTGTTGACTCTGCCTACCCCTGTATATGTATGCAGAAGCAGTTGGCACACACAAGCCTGCATAGAAGCTTGCAACAGATGATGTGCACCTCCCCTTTGTCGCCTTTTACGACATCAATGGGCAAAAGCCGGAGTGGTCCAATTCTTAAGTGCCGAGAATCATACGGCACACGAAAAGATTGGTAATTTCCGTTAGGAAAGGGGAAATTCTTTTTTGAGTTTGCGAGCAGCCATTTTCGATTACAATGTGATTAATGGAATTTGGTTACGGTTTAAAGATGGCGGCGTGAATGTAGGCGGGTTGAGGAATTAGGAAATAAGGCTACGAATTTTCAGGAGGTGAAATGATGCTTAAAATTGTTGTTTTGTTTTCTCCAAAGGCGTAATTTCTAAAACTGAAGCGTACTTGAATCTTGAAATTTTCGCAGACGCCATTTTCTCATGTAAGTTATTATTAGGAATTCTTCATCGTTGATCATTTAAAAACGATAGAAAAAAATCCTTTATAAATTTTTAAATGTCGTGTCTGAGATGTTTTTTAATTTGATTTATAACATAATATTTTGTTAGTAATTAAAATTATTAACAAAATATTATGTGAAAATTGACAAAAATTTATCAAAATTTATGAAAATCGATGCTTTATTATGTACCACCACAAATTTTCCACCCTAATTGCCATGAATTATTTTGTCTCCAAAAATTTCCTCAACAAAAAATCAACAGTTAAACCAAATTCCCATAACACAATTACATATTTACAAGCCAAGAATAATTTCCACTAAAAAGTTTGCGTGCGATGAAACCCACTCGTTTGTCATGCGACGGGACAGTGGGGGGAGAGGGGAGGGGGGGGGGGGAGAACGGGGGAGGGGAGAAATATGCCACGATTTCACTTTTTTCCAGCCACGAATAAGGACGCATGTAAATAATTTAAGTGCGCGCTCATCCTTTTTGCGGTTTTTAAAACCAGCCAAGTGCGAGTCGAATATAGGCATACAGGTCTCTGTACCATTACATCTATAAAATTGGAAATAATCATAACATCTGTTATATTGAAACACCTTAATATTTGCTTTTTTAAATCAAATAAAAGTTGATATCAACATATATTACTCCACGTAAATATTACTCTTTTTAAAGCATTTGCTTATTGCCGAAAGAATACGTATTCTAGTTCTCTAAATATTTATTTTTGAATTTTTTTTTGTTACACCGGAATAAGACATAAATTATCACAGAAAACACACTGTACGGTTCATGAGATACAGTCTGGTGACAGAAAGACAGTAGTCTTAGTGATAGGGTCACATTTAACAGTTTCAGTACGGAACCCTACAAATGGAACGTTATCGTCGTGCGTGCGATAACGGAAAATACGATTTTTGCCAAGGCCGTCGCCGCGGGAGGCTGAAAAATTAGAGATTATCCCTTGAGTTTAATAAAGGTGTGTGGAATGAGATAGGGTTCCCTCACATATAAGGGTTTATTTGAACGAAGTTATTTCTGCTTGTGGGTTGCCCGGACTAATACTTTATAACTAAAAGATTTTGTAAAAGAAAATTTTACAAAAGTTAAATCAAAACTATCAGATAGGAATGTTTCAAGGGTGCTAGGTGCCATTATGTGTTCATTCGTTTTTGAATTGATTTAAAATAATTGTTTGTCACTGCCGGAAGAGTGGCGTGATTTTATGTACTTATTTGTATAGTATTTAAATTATTTAACAAATGAAACTGTAAAGAACTAGTTTTGAATGCAACATATCTATTCTAGCACTATCTTCATTTTTTCTCTTATTTTTACTCACAACATAAAAGTTAATTAAAGTTTGTAAAAAGCGCAATGAACAGAACACGTATCGGGCTTTAGTTCCGAGGAAGTCGACGCGAAAACAAAACGCAAAAAGCGTTACCCGGACTCTCGGTAAAAAAACAGGGCTTCAGTCGAAACAAAACGCCGCGCAATTGTTTTAAAAAGTGGAAAACAATCCGCAGTGCCGCCCTCTGCCGCCACGTGGTGGAAATGGCTAACAATAGACGACCTTTCGTGTTTATTTTTTATTTTTAACTGTAAAAATAATTTCGGAAGAAACTTGAAAATCGACGTGAACGATGTTCTGTTTTGTTTGTCCGTTCGGAATTTGAATATAGACGCTTTCCTCACTAAATGATCTTTGAGCGTTACCTTTACCAGATAGGATACAAAAAGTATCTGTACTGTAATGCTAGCAGTTTTTAAATCAGTGAGTTTATATTATGTCTTCGAAGATGTATCAAAAAAATAAGAAGTGTTGTATGATGGTGGTTTGACCTTCCCATTACCCGGAGTATTTTATACTGGTGGGTACAAGAATGTGGATGAAACAGAATGAAATGGGACGACTTAGTATAGTTCTACCCTCTCTGCAAAAGATACGTGATGTGTATAAAACGGGTAAAAAAGAAAAATATTATCTTTATCTGCAATATCACCAAACTAGAGAAAAACGAAAGGCCATCGTCTATCGCCAAACAATATCTTGCAAAGACTTGTAGTAAACACCCAACTCTTTGCTAAGGCTCTAATAACCTACCAGTGTAAATAGAGACTCTAAAACGGTTGATAAAGGTCTAAATTAGTTGGTGGCAAACACTAGACATCGCTTTGGCCATTCGGAGGTCGAAATCAAACATGTTGTATGTACTTAGTGCACTTTCTAAGTCTATAACATACTCGTACACACACACACACAACTAACTTTTTCATCGTTTACACGGAGTTAAAATATATTTATTGGTAACCAAAATAATGTTAAGGTAATTATTGAGGAACTGATAATTATGATAATGTTTCTTTATAGAATAAGGCGCAAAGGTGACTATAATTTCTCTCCTCTTTCCAATAAAACCGTTGAAGACTACGTCGGTGTCAATGTATCAGGCGTAGCATATAACATGTGTGTGTTTAACACAACATGACTAATGTATCCCACATACCATCTTCGCGAAAATGGGTTTACCAAAATTTATTTTGAAAATTTGCCAAAGAAATAATTTGTAAGAACGTTTTATCCACTCATCCGCTCTCCATTGTGCCGGATGGAACCACTCGAGGCCCATTGGATTTCACTCAAGGTGCTTCGGCGGCCGTCATTAATAACTGTACCTTCCTACCTTTGTGTCGTGGTGACTTGAAAAGGTGGTTCAGGCTGAGGTGTTGCTGCCAGCGGAGAGTTACATTTTGTCTTGTCATACTTATGTATTTACTTTTGCCGAAAGGGGTCTTCCAATTATTCGTAGCTCACAAGACGTTTATTTCTGATATGTCACACTTTCATTGAGGAGACGAGGAGGTTACGAGCATTTTTAACAGTAAGGCCACTTATTAATACTTTTAGAAGACCTAGAGTTTCAGTCGCACCATTCTACGAGTAACTTCTTCAAGAATCTCTAATGCGATTTTAAGAGGTCTTTCCTCTCATGAAACTTCTTCATCCTTGCTTTTTATCCTAGTTTCTTCCTCATCTCTATAGAGAGGAGCCTAGAGTGCGTCTTTTGACCGAGATATTGGATTGGGTAAGTCAGCGTTTTACACAAAACGAATCCCGTCTGACCTCTGGAACCTTTGCAAGTTTACAACTTATTCGTAATGTATCATAGTTACACATAGAGATGCCAGAATTTCCTCAGGAAGTTTTTCCTCGCCATGAGAGCGTCGGTTAGCACCCCGACTGTTGATTGTGCGTATGTTTTATTTCCGCCGTAAGCAAGACCGCCGCCCTCACGAATGTGGCGGGTTTCAAATTGGATGTGCAGGTTGGGTCGTCCCCTTTTTGCGTCCTTACATTTTCTTGTATCTTATGTTGAATACCTTTTATTTGTCGACTTCTATCAATGACTACGTGAGACAATCTGCTTTTGTATTTTATTGGATTATTTTTGGAAAGTTCGCACGATAATATGGAGTGCCCTCTGCTCGATGCAAAACTATATGTCGATGTTAAAGTTCAATTAAGTGTATTATTACAAACTAGCTTCCGCCCGCGACTCCGTCCGCGCGATGTCGGTCTTCGCGTGGATGTTTTATTTCTCCATTTTGAGTTACTCTGACAATGACATCTTATAATTTATCTATTGGACATCTTCTCTTACTAAAACAGCATGTTTCGATGTTTTAGTAAGAGAAGATCGCTAAAACTGAAAATTTAAGATTTTTCTTTCTACGTATTTTTCCAGGATAAAAAGTATCCCATTATATGCCCAGGATAATAAGGTATGATTATACCAAGTTTCATCGAAATCGAACTGTTAGTTTTCACGTGATGCCTGATCATACAGACAGACAAAATTTTTTTTTATCACATATTTGGGTTTGGTATCGATCCAGTAACACCCCTTGCTATTTATTTTTTCAATATTTTCAATGTACAGAATTGACCCTTCTACAGATTTATTATATGTATAGATACTGTCATATACAGAGTTTGTGATAGGCAGAGTTTTATTTTATGATTAATGAAATTACAGCTGAAACTTAATCATATAAGTATTGAGTAGATATTTCAAGAAGTGAAGCATCGAGGAAAATTGGCTAGATCATCGTAAACTTTACGTATTTTTCAAAGGAATTCGTTTACAATCATTTTGATTCAAATTCAATGAAAAATTGTACTAAAAGCATAATTTGGTTAATTTAAAGGGAGTACTTAGTAATAGCTTCGGTCTTAATGGTAAAATCTAATACCATTTCTTTCAGCCTTATAAATGACAAAGAAAAAACATTACACGCAATATCTAACGCACACGTAACAATGTTAATTCTCCTTTAATTATACAGGACCCCTCCCCCCACCTCCACACCCCTCCCCCCCCTACCGCCAGGAAACCGTCGCGTCTCCTTGATTTACGTTAGTCGGGAAAATTATCCCGTTCCTGATTTACTACACATTTTCACCTGGATCTTTCTAAGTGGAAACTAAACCATATGTGTTGAACTATAGGGTGTAATTTCCAAAGGTTGTTCCACCCCCATATGTTTAGTAGTTGTTGTAGTAATTGCACACTGTAAGTCATTAATTGTGGGAGATTTTTGTGATAGTAAGCGGTGTATGCGGTAAGTTTTTCTTGTGGCTTATCGTATTTTGTTTAAATAAAAAGTTTTCCAAGAAAGGGGCAAAATATAGGTATTTATTTACAAAGCTGTAGATGAACTCAGCATGTTAACAAAAAATATATTCAGTTCATGAAATACGTTCGCTTAGAATGAAGCAATAATATATAAGTTCATATAAAAGACGAGGTAAATATTGTAACATAACTTAAAAACTTTAAACACACGGCTGAAACTTTTTTTTATATACTACTTATCGATTATCGTTGAAGGATTACAAATAATTAAACTGAATAAAGAGAGATTAAACTTTAAGTACCAACTAGCTGTTGCCCGTGATTTCGTTTGCCATAAAAGTTCACTAACAATCTCAATGCATAAGAACGGACACCCTGTACCAATACGGATAAGGTTTCCCTTGACAAGATTGCGGAGGTCAGACGAGGAGTCGGGCTTCGTGTAAAAACCTGACTTAATCAGGATCATGGTCAAAGACGCGCACCGGACTCCTCTCCAGAAAAAAGGAGATTTCACTGGGACTACTCGTAATGTCAGGAAGATGAATTATTTAAAATATAAAGTCGAATTGAATTTATATAAAGTCGGAAAGATCAACGAAATTTATTTTACCTTAATAATAACACGTACATAGATAAAATCACGTCTATATCCCTTGCGTGGTAGACAGAGCCAACAGTCTTGAAAAGACTGTTAGGCCAGCTGTTTGGCTTAATAATATAATTGAAATTCATATAGTGACAGATTAATAGCGTAAAAGAAGGATCTCAAGATTAAAAGTCTTAGTCGCCTGTTACGACGTCAATGGGAAAGAGTGGTCTTATTCTTGTTTCTATTGGTGCAGGGAGCCACACGGCATTTCAAATGAAATTATGCACTTCAAATACCATTTTAAGGTTTTTTTTTTAAAGAAGTTGGATAAAAATAAAATGCTTTCAAGTGACGTACTAGCGTACAAAGTGCAGTTTTCAGTGCCGCCAAACAATTAAGTTTTTACAAACAATCTTTTATTAAGTTCCATAACATTAAATAATCATTGACCATAGTCAATTTATTGGTAGTCCAGTGAGAATTGAACCTAAACTTCAAGCCTATCAATCGTAGCACCGCACCATTAACTGCGGTCTAGTGGTAGACGTATATATATGTAGAGTTCACATTGGTCGAGCGTAGGCAACCTTCTTCATGTACGCCATAGCAACGGTTGCCATGGTTTTTTTAGTTAGCAGAAAATGTCAGATATAATTTTTATTGTCAAATATTTTTCATTTTATCTCCATAGTATAGTGAATTTATTTCGATTATTTCTCTCCTCTTTTACTTACTTTATACTTTCTACATCGAGCTTTAAAATTTATGCTTTACGCTACAGTGTAGTTTGTTCCGCCGCTTCTTCAACACATGCAAGCGCATGTGTTGAAGAAGCGGAACAAAACTTACTTCGACAAACGTTTCTCTGTCCATTGGTTGATGGGTCTGGGTGGCGAAATTTTGTAAAACTTATTTCAATAAAAATAAAAAAAGACTTCTATACACGACAAGATATTTTTTTGTTTAAGTATTTACCCACTTTGGTCAAAATTCCATCAAATTCAAATGTAAGCGAAATCACGTTGTATAAAATTAAACCATATGTAACTCCTAAACAAATTAAAATCAGACTAGCATAAAAAATTAAAATTAATAATTAAAAGTAGACTAAAAGCGAGTCTGCTTTAAAATTGAAAAAAAAAATATTGTAATAAGCTACTTACCTAACTAAACTGCTCGCCGTTTCACTCGACCAATGTAGTGTAGGAATTAGTTGTCTATCGGAGTATACGCGATCGATTCCGGCGCGCCGGTAACTGCAAGATGTACGGGAAGTGTCGGTCTGGGTGTCTGTCTGTCTGTACATAGCAAATGTAATTGTGTATACTGAATACACTTTGAGCATGTTTATGTTCTTTTTTATACATAAATACCTGCCTCTTTCCCGGTGGCAGCAGGAAAAAGAATAGGTCCACTCCATCTCTTTCCCATGGATGTCGTAAAAGGCGAATAAGGGATAGGCTTGTAAACTTGGGATTCTTCTTTTACGCGACAAGCTAGCAACCTGTCACTATTTGAATCTCAATTCTATCATTAAGCCAAATAGCTGAATGTGGCGATACAGTCTATTCAAGACTGTTGGCTCTGTCTACCCCTCAAAGGATATAGACGTGATTAAATGTATGTGTGTTCCCGGTGGGTTGGGCAGCCATCTTTCCAATTGCCACGATTCTTGCATACTTCTGTCGCTTCATCAACATTCATCATTCTCAAGCTCGTTGGTTGATTGATTTGCTTATTACCGACCAAGCTTTTCTTAGAAGAGCAATGCAATTTTATTTTTCTTCGTGTAAAAGCGACCAATAATTTCTGTCAAATACTATTAATAAATATACACGTTTAATATCTGTACTATTTATAAATGTTATGATTTAAAAGTCGTTTAAAAGTTTTCTCAAAGTCGCATTATGGATTTTTTCCGTTAAATTTATCGTATTTTTCCGTATTGATTTCAAAAATCGACGGTAACACATTTATTAGAAATGTTTTTGTGAAGTATTGCACGTCTTTTTACTTTAATAAGTACTTACATAAAAAGCCTTATAAATTATTAAGAAAATATTCAAAACACCGATATTTCCAATCGATTTCAATCGTTGGCGACTTTCCAAAGAAGCCTTGCCTTCCGCATTGTGGGCAGCATTGTGCTACGCCGTAGCCGCTCGTAGCCGCTACGGTGGTTCGTAGCATTGTGCTATTGTGCTTTCAGGCTTCTTTCAAGCTATTATTGAGTGTTTTCGTTTTGCTGCGAGGGAATGAAATCATAGGAATTATGAACAGTGAGCGATTTGGAAAAAAAAATGGCAACTTATTATTCTTAAAGAATTTATAGAGCAATTTTAATTGAAAACTGATTTCAAACTTTTTTATTGCATTATAATTGTGTAAATAATACAGGTATTAAACGTGCACGTAATCGAGCGATCGATCGAGGTGCCGTGTGGTTCCCGGCACCAATACAAAAAAGAATAGGACCACTCTATCTCTTTCCCATAGATGTCGTAAAAGGCGACTAAGGGATAGGCTTACAAACTTGGGATTCTTTTTTAGGCGATGGGCTAGCAACCTGTCACTATTTGAATCTCAGTCCTATCTTAAAGCCAAATAGCTGAATGTGGCGATACAGTCTATTCAAGACTGTTGGCTCTGTCTACCCCGCAAGGGATATAGACGAGATTATATATATGTGTGTATGCTCCGTCTGCACGGCAGAATATTCTTCTATTCTACCGCCAAGATGTTAACACGCTAAATACACGCTGACAGAGTCCGTATTCTAGACCGCGGCCTTATTACGGTGAATTTTCCCAAATCACTTCGCAGAAAGACCACGGGTCATTGTAACATGATTCGAAAAGTTCGAGATAAAATAAAGGTACATTACGTACGTGTTTAACGCCTTTTTATTATTTAGTAAATATTAATTAAATAAACGATTTAATTATGTAAAGTAATTAATCCTGCTCATGAGTATTTATTCAAAGTATGACTATGGCTATTCAAACTTTGTAACTATAGTATAATGGCATGAATATATAAGAAACTATCAAAATGATCACGCTATTTTTCCGAAGGTCAAGGCTGATGCTACATCTTCATTTTACCATGATATTTAACAGATTAAAAAACAAATAAACACTTGTATTTAATTTAAAATAGTCTGCTGCAGGTTTCGATAGGTATATGGTGCCTATTCCTGTATCCTGTGGCCTACCTGTCGTGCCCTATCCAGCAGTCTGTTTAATTACTCATATCACAAAATTAACACAAAAGTTCCGTTCGGCGCAGTCGGAATTAAAGGCACATCATTGTTATTGGAAATTGAAAATACCGTCCATATTCCGATACTTTGTTCACAGACTTATAGAGGTACTAGACCTGACTAGACTGAACAAGAAGTTGGGTGGTCGCAACTTTTGTCGTGTTCTAAGAAAAGTAATACGCTTTATATTTAAGAATCATGATAAACATATTGAATTTTTAGTTAGCTGAATATACTTAAGACTTTTTAGGTATTTGATCTTCTTCTACGTTACATTAAATAACATTGACTAAATTATCTGATTACCACACAACCAAAACTACGTTACTGATAACACTGATATCAAGCATAGACATCTACAAATGGTCATAACGACTGGCAACTGTTTAGAATTTATGGTTTTAAATATTTTTAAGTTTAGGTGTTTTTTTCTCACTTTATTCAGTGTATGACACAGATAGATAGATAAAATACATTTGATGTTTTATAGTATTGTATAATTCATAAAATGTAACAAAAATTACTTATCCTAAAACTTATGCTAAGGTGATGTACAAGAGGTGGCCTGTTCGCGTTATGTAATACAATGATAATAAATGATAGACAGTCTACATTGTCATGTGGAGAGGAAGAATGAAAGCAGTTTGACTAAGCAGATATACAAGGAGAGTGTAGAGAGAAAGATCGAAGTGGGAAGGCCTAGACGAATGTACATATCTTGATCAAATTAAGGACGTCCTGGCAAAGGGTCAGGTCAAGAGTACCCGAAACCGAAATAAATGTGGATGAAGCGAAGGAAGTATGCAGAGATTGTGGCAAGTGGAAAGATGTAGTCTCTGCCTACCCTCTGGGAAAAAGGCGTGATTTTATGTACGTATGTAATCTACATTGTATCACATCCAGTGTAACAATAAAGTCAACGTAAGCTCAGTAGTTCGTTTGCTTTGTTTCGCTAACAAATGAAGCCCCGGTGAGCCCCGCCAAGCGCCGCCGAGGGCTGCCTCCCGTGGCAAACTTGCCAAGTTCCACTGCTCTTTCTTCAGATCCTTTTATTTTAGTTCAAGTGGCGAGTGGAGTTTTTAAATTAATGGTATCTTGTATATCGAATTGTAACGAGGATTGAAGTTTTCATTGTGTTTGAGAGGAAACCTAAGTTATGACTTCCTTTAATTTGATAAATCGAATGATATAATTGTTTATTGTTTCTCTGTCCCGATTGTGTGAAGGTTTATAAACTTGGGAGTCTTATATTCGATTAGCTAGTATTTGTAACTATTTGAATCTCGAATCTATCATTAAGCTATGCAGCATCGTGGTCTTAAAAGCCTTTTTGAGTCTGTTGGTAGAACATGGCATAAATGAAATTTTAACGTTTAAAAGAGGTGAATGGTGCCTACATCAGCAGATTTCATATCTATGATTTATATGTTATTGCTTTTCGAGAAAATTAGAGGAAAAACTTTTAATTATCTCCTAATATTTTTATTTTAAGAGGTGGAAAAAATTAAGGTACCCAAATATAGAAAGCACGATGCACAGTTTGCACAGGGTGGCACAAGTTCAAATCCTACAGTGGCCTGTCTCCTTTCTGCGTTATTGCTAATCAATGCTCTTACGCTGAAAATCTAGAATAGGTATTGTAGATCTCGGCAGACGTCTGGAATCTCATAAAACAATAAATAACAATATTCACTCAAAAAATAGTAAGTCTTTGCGAAAGCAATCAATCAGAATACACTCTCGTTCTGTGGGCACACCGCACGAATATCTAATTTTGTTTGCTACCCCTACAACCCTCAGCCCCCCCCATCCCACTCCCCTCCTCCCTATCCCACTCCCCCAAATCCTGGTGGACGTTTTGATGGATCACCCTTAATGACAGGCAGTGAAGGGGCGCACTAGGGCAGTCGGCATCCGATACTTTTATCGATAACATCGACATTGTTATGCTTTGGTGCGATACTATCTAATTGCAGTTGGGTGTTAGGGAAGGAAATTGAAACGGAGATATTCAAAATTGCTGTTTGTTTTCTGATATGATCACCTTATTTATTTTAAGGTGAAAGACATGACTTGCCGATATTTTTCATTTAAGAAATAAATACTTTCATATAATCACACCTCTTGCCTTGAATTGAGTGGTAGGCAGAGACACTTCAAAACTAATTACAGTAAAAAAAATAGTTTACATAACATAGTTGCCATGTTTGTTATGATAATTATGATATTTTTTCCCCTTAGGTATTATTAGAGATTTATTTAAACTTAATGAACGTAGAATGTAAAACAGGTGGATTAAATGTCATAAGGCATTCTCTGCCAGTCGAACCTTCCGAAGGCGATTCAAAAACATCGATATCGACAATTTGTCGCCAATCCCTACGGCTCGCCATATGCCCGCTCGCAGCACTCGCAACAATTGTATTAGACATTAGCAATGCCGCACTTCTCGCTTTATTGTAACTTTTGTTGATCTCCAAAGCTTTATTTTTAAAATTTCTTAAGTATTTAATCAATGTCGTGTTAATTATGTTCAATTATTTGAAAGAATTACACATATTTTACATTAAATTAAATAAAGTGATTATAACATTATTACTAGATATAATGAAATCTAGGCAAAGTCGTGCCAAGTCTAAGTCTTCTTTACTGCTGTTTCTTTATTATAGTTGAAATAGTTCCGTTCTTTTTAACAATAAGCTTCAACAAGAGTCAATTTGTAAATACAAGGAACCGACATAAATGCATAATTATACTATATTATAATACGATACTATATCTAGTTAATGATGATTGAGGGGTCGTCGGTTTAATCAATAAAGATTAATACATTATGACGACTGTTTGTTTGTAGGTACAAATATCTTATGTTTTTACAGACAGAACAAAATTTTTCGTTTACGCAAATGCACACATAAGGATATCACGTCTCTACCCATTACGATATTGACAGAGGCAAAAGACACAAAATATTTTGTAAGTAAATCAGTTATTTTCAAATGAGTGATTTCTGACAAGTTCATGAAAATCCCTTTAATTATTTACGTCCATATCTACCTTTGGCTTTTACGGTCACCTACTGAAAGGGTCTAAAGATTTACTTAGGACCACTTTTATACAAAACTTTGTTTTAGAAATGTTACGACAAAAGTCTTAAAATATTCACCCGTTATATCCTAACTTCTGTAGAAAGGATTCCGGGGTTTGTCTGCGACCTGGCGACGAACCTGGATTGGGTAAGTCAGGTTTTTACTCAAAACTATGATCTTGACTATCAGGTTGAGTTCTCCTACAAAACATTGCGAAATTGTTACACACACATCCAATAACCTAAATATGCAGGTTTCCTCACCATGGTGTCCCTCACCGTAAGAGCATTGATTATAAAAAAAACTAATGTAAATAATGCAGCAAAGAGTCATTGGTACGCGGCAGGATTTGAACGCGGGCATCGCGATGTTAATTCGGGGCCTTTTAGACCACTGACGCTCTTTAAATATTCATCCAGTTTATACATACATGGAAATTCGTTCAAATATTCTCGTGGGGTTCATTGCCCTAGCATTAAGTTCCAATAAAAATATAATGCAGTAATTATAGACAATTCCGATGCCTATGCATAACGACACGAGTCACGGCAACCGTCAATCGACTCGATTCTACTTTCAATCGCAATTATATCGACAATCGATATTCGAGGGGACTTCACTGTTTTTGTAGTGAAATAATTTATTTGAGAACACTTAAGGGAGAGTTTTGTTAATGATTTGATTTCGTGATGAAATGTTTTTGATATTTATTTGCAGATGTAAATATGTCAGATGATATAAAATTAAAATTATATTTGTAACGTAACGCCTTTTTCTCGGAACTTAAATGTAACATTACCGTTTTTCCCCTTTGTCGTGAGAATTTCTAGAATGATATAACTCGGGTAATATATAACACTTATTAAAAAAATTGTTCTTTTTTGTTTTCCCGGCACCAATACAAAAAAGAATAGGACCACTCCATCTCTTTCCCAGGGATGTCGTAAAAGGCGACTAAGAGATAGGCTTACAAACTTGGGATTCTTTTTTAGGCGATGGGCTAGCAACCTGTCACTATTTGAATCTCAATTCTATCATTAAGCCAAATAGCTGAACGTGGTCATTCAGTCTTTTCAAGACTGTTGGCTCTGTCTAGCCCAAAAGGGATATAGACGTGACCATATGTATGTCAAATTCAAATTCAAATTCAAAATTTTTATTCATTATTATAGGATACTATTATATCGCTTAATAATTGTCGTATGGTTTAACAACATTGGTTGACGTCAAATAAATTACTTAATATGTATGTACTCGTATATGTAAAAAAAAATCAATAATATTGTTCTAGCTGTTTAGCCTTGAAAGCGTAACAAACAGACTTTCCTATTTTCACTATTATATATCTATTTGCTCACAAAATGCTATAAACTTATCAGTCCTTAACTTTGTAAGTACCATCCCTTTCACGTGACAACTTCCTGACTCCTGTCAAACAAACTTTTCAACTCTTCACAAAAGGTCCTATAGAAACACCCTTAAGCGCGGAACAATTTTCGCAAATTAGTACGTAAGGCTCAGCTAATTAGTAATTACCATTGCTACTATTCTCTTCTCCATGGATTTTCTTTTTTCCTTAACTAGCACTCCATCTATTTGTTTAACATTTGTAAAACTACTTTACCGACTTTAATGTTATGCCCTACGGACACAAGGGATATAGTCGTGACTATAGGTATGTATGTAAGATTAAAAGTCCCAAACAATAATTCTTCTTATCTGTAAAAAGTGGAAAAACTTAAATCTTTCGGAATACCTAAACTTATCGCTTATTTTAGTACAAAATGTCAAATTGGAAAAAACTTAGCAAATCAAAATCATAACAGGTAACAATTTAATACATCATCAAACAAAATTATCTTCTATCAGTAATATTTAAACCAAAAGTGGGTGCCATTTTGTAAAGCCCTACAGATGATAAAGCGTAGAGGATGTGGACGTGTGTAAATCTGTTGTCGCGTCGTCCGTCCGTCGGCGCAGGCGCCGGTCGCAGCGCCGCAGTGGGGTGACCATGACTACTCGTTAGTATCATAATTGAACTTTCAATAAAAAATCTTCTAAACTAATTTTTTTCAATTCAAATTCAGTGTATTGCTTTTAATGTAAAGCTGGTGGAGAAGAAAAACATTTAGGGGTGCCAGCTGCTTTCCCTCTGCGGGTAAAGCATATGTATGTTAACTTTGCTTTAATATTAACCATAAAACATACACATATATAAATAAGGGATTACTTTTCCCCGATCCCAGCACATCGGCTGGCTAAGGTAGGGAAATCTTTTCTGATTAATTGTATAAGATTTTATAATAAATTACCAAAAAGTGTTCTTGAAATGAATGATAGAAAATTCAAACAGTATATTAAAGTTGAGCTTTGTAGGAAAGCCTATTACAGCACCGATGATTATATTAATGATAAACATGTGTGGCCCGAGCTGGACATAATGGCCTCTTAAATGCTTGTGTATTTTTGACATGATCTTGACATAATTTGTACAGTATGTACATATTTTATTTTATATTTATTTTATTTGACGAAATATTCGTATTGACATAATCAGTTCTGCATTCATACATGTTTTTTAATGTAGACAATGTGCATTCGTCCACGATTTAGATTTAAGAGATCTATATTTGTAAATTGACGTCCTATGAAAATGCTGCAGTGTAGTTTGTTCCGCCGCTTCTTCTACACATGCGCTTTGGAAGCGGTAGTAGTTATAATTAGATTTAAGTTATGTGACGTCAATAAGTGATACCTTGTATCCAATTTTGAAAATAAATCTATTCTATTCTATTCTTTTCCATTACGTAAGGAGTGGTCCCCGGCACCAATAAAAAAAATGGGATCGTAAACAGCGACTAAGGGAAAGGTTTATAAACTTGAGATTCTTCTTTTAGGCTATGGGCTAGCGACCTGTCACTATTTAAATTCTATAATTAAGCCAAACAGTTGAACGTGGCCTATCAATATTTTCAGACTGTTGGCTCTGTCTACTCCGCGAGGGGTATAGACATGATTATATGTATTACTTTTTTGCCATCTGGTTGGCAACCTGCCTCTGAATGTTAATTCCATCATCAAGCTATCTTACTTTTAACAGCTCGAGTCTTGTGCCTATTGACTCAGTCTAACCCTTTAGGTACTAAGACATAATAAGTTGGAAAGACAACAATAATAAAACTTGTCGTTTATATCTTTATCCTTATTTTTTCGCAATCGTTGTCACAACATTGCATCCGTTACTCACCCACGAGTGCAACTGCAAAAGTACAAATAGGGTTGCCACTCCAACAAAATGAGTGTCTACCAACATTACGACTTGAACATTAAATTTTACAATCAAATATTTTTTATTAAATAATATGATTAAATATCTAAAAAGATGATTAAATTTACAAATTGTACAGTCCCTGCATAGATTCAACTAGCGAGAGTGTGGCCAGAAGGCAGGACACATTGCCATTTAGAATTGCCATTTGATTCTCTGAGCCAGATAATTTCCAGCATTTTCCCAGGTCACGAGATACCTCAACTAACTAAGATATGAACAGCATTATTTGTGATCACAGAAATATAATTTTACAACACAATAAAGGACGTCCTGGCAAAGGGTCTAGTCAAGAGTACCCGAAACCGCCGAGTGTGGATGAAGAGAATTATGAATGTGGATGAAGCGAAAGAAGTATGCAGAGATCGTGGCAAGTGAAAAGATGTAGTCTCTGCCGACCCATCCGGGAAAAAGGCGTGATTTTGTGTGTGTTACATACACATTTTAATTATTAATTCTTATAAAACAACACAATAACTTATTTTCTTACGATGAGGGAAAACATCGTGAGGAAACCCGCACATTTAAGCAACTTGCTTGGTAACCATGGATCCAATACGGGTTAGATTTACCTGCAAAAGTTGCGGAGGTCAGATGGGAGTCGCTTCGTGTATAAAATTGACTCACCCGAACCAGGATCCAGGGTCAAAGGCATCACCAAAGAGGTGAGGATGCAACCGGGACTAAAGCCAGGAGGAAAAAGGAGAATAGCTAATTTTATCTTACACAGACAACACATAAAGATGATATTGTTTTATTTGGATGAATTTGCCGTTATAGTGCCGTGTGGTTCCCGGCACAAATACAAAAAATAATAGGACCACTCCATCTCTTTCTTACGGTTATCGTACAATGCGACTAAGGGATAGGCTTACAAACTTGGGATTCTTTTTTAGGCGATGGGCTAGCAACCTGTCACTATTTGAATCTCAATTCTATCTTAAGCCAAATAGCTGAACGTGGCCATTCAGTCTTTTCAACTGTTGGTTCTGTCTACCTCGCAAGGGATATAGACGTGACCATATGTATGTATGTTTGATGAATTTGCACGCAGCCACCCCTACCAACCCACGCGAGTGACCGGCGCGAGCCCCTACCGATATAGTCGGCATTCCTTCCACCTGGGTGGTCCTTACTTTGTGGACATTCTGCAACATTGTCGCTGCACTTGTCCAAAATACATCTTTATCAACATACACAAGTAACATTTATTTATCAACTGATTTTAATGAGTCTTTTTTGTGTCCGAAATTGGGACTACTTTCGGAAAAAATGAAACGAAATCATTATGATGGCCTTTCAGCTGTTCGAGATTGTTGGCTGTCTACACCGTATGGTTTAAAGACGTGGTTATTATAGTATGTTTTAGAATAGGAATTATTAGAAGTCTTGAGACTTGTTCAAATTGTATAGGCATGTATTTATCACTTTGTAGAAAAAGCGATTTATATTTTTATTTTCATAACATTATTGAAAAACTTCAAAGGATTTCTTAAGCTTGATATAATCGATGTCAGGATAAATGAAGTGATAAGATAATGTGATAGAAGACATAGTGACAGGAATGGAAAAGATAATGCTTAGATGGTTTAATCATCTGGAGAGGTTGCCTGAGCAAATATACAAGGAGAGTATGAATGAGAAAGTTGGAGCACACGTTTAAATGCCTAGACGAAGACGTGCACCTTGATCTGACTGGAATGAGTACATACATACATATATATAGTCACGTCTATATCCCTTGCGGGGTAGACAGAGCCAACAGTCTTGAAAAGACTGACAGGCCACGTTCAGCTTTTTGGCTCGATGATAGAATTGAGATTTAAATACTAACAGCCCATCGCCTAAAAGAAGGATCCCAAGTTAATAAGTCTATCCCTTAGTCGCCATTTACGGCATCCATAGGAACGAGATGGAGTGGTCCTACTCTTTTTTATTGGTACCAGGAACCACACGGCAACTGGGACGTGCTGGAGAAAAGCCAGGTCAAGAGAAGAAGCCTAAACCGGTGAACTTTCATGAAGAGAGTTATGAATGTGGATGAAGCGAAAGAAGTATGCAGGGATCGTGGCAAGTGGGAGGATGTGGTTTCTGCTTAACCCCCCGGGGAAGAGGCACAATTTATGACGGTTTGATGATGAAATAGAGATTCAGAGCGAAAGTTTGCTAGCCCATCGCCCAAAAATAATTCCAAGTTTATGGGCATTAATATTATATTAATATAGTAAAAATTTCTTAGTAGAATAACTCATCAGTTTATCTTATCGTGGTAAATAATTCATTCATTGTGGTCGATTGTGAAGGGCAAGCTCAAAGGTTGGTAAAAATATCATTGAATGGAACACACAGACACACACAATTATTTTAAATTATTAATTAAAAAATAGGTAAAAAAACTTTTTAAGTTAAACGGTTTTATGTTAAACATACATTGCAATGTTTAATATAAATGTACTAAAAACCAAAAAATAATAAAATAGATACAGTCGTGGGAATTATAAACATATGCATAGACTAGACTAAAATAAAACCGTGGGGCACGTCAATTGTCTACAAATTATAGACTTAATGTGCGATAGAAGAATCGTTTAATTCGTCGTTAGGCAGTTGGCCCGCAGACGGTGCGCAAATTACTTACTATTTTGCTGGCTAGCGAGGAATCGTTTCACTGCTCGTAGTTTGTCTTTAATCGACAAAACTTATGATAAAAGTACTACTCGCTCAACATTATGAAACCCTAAAACTCGCTTAATCGAGCTTGCTAACTTGTTTCCACATTCTAGCCCTACTTATCACACGTCCATCGTTGTCGGTTGAACAACTGCCTAATTATAGTGTAACATTACAAAACAAACATTTTAATCAACGATTGTAGACAATTGACGTGCCCCACGGTTTTATTTTAGTCTAGTCTATGCATATGTTTATAATTCCCACGACTGTATCTATTTTATTATTTTTTGGTTTTTAGTACATTTATATTAAACATTGCAATGTATGTTTAACATAAAACCGTTTAACTTAAAAAGTTTTTTTACCTATTTTTATTTTCTAGTTTTTAGTTTTTGTAACGAATAAACTCAAAAACTACTGGACCGATTTGAATGAAATTTGGCACAGGGATAGACTTAACCTTCAGGAGTAACATAGGCTACATTTTATCCCACTGCTTAGATTTTAATTTTGAATAGTAAATTGTATTCTACTTGTTGAGACCTTTCATTTGATACCCATGTTGATGGGATTGATAAAACCTAAGTTATCCGCCATTTTGTAGAGGCCGCCATCTTGGATTTCAATTTTTTATAGTATATTGTATTCTGCTTGTTGAGCCCTTTCATTTGATACCCATATTGATGGGATTAATGAAACCTAAATTATCCGCCATTTTGTAACGGCGGCCATCTTGAATTTATAATGATAATGAATAAACATAATTATATTGTCACCAAAATCCAAAGTGTATACAAAATTTCAGATTAATCGGTTGACAGGAAGAGGGTGAAATTTGAATTACTAAATTTGACCCAAGAATAAATAAAACAAACGGGGTGAGCTAAATAAAACCGTTTAACAAACGGGGTGAGCTAAATAAAACCATTTAAAAATCAGCTGATTTTGCAAGTATTTAGTATCTTTAATAGTTAGTTAGTATTTACTTACTATTAAAGAAATACAAAAGATGTAGTCTCTTCCTACTATTATGACAAAGATGCAAGATGAATGTGTGAATTTAATTAATGCCCAATTTAAATTACTTTAAGCTAAGTTGGTATCATCAAAAAACTTGCATAAATGAAGCCACTATTATTTTTAAATATTCTTAAGATATTTTTATTAGGGTGCATCACAATTGTATCTCAATTAGTTTGAATCATAAAAATAAAGCTTTTCTTTTTTAATTTTGATCGAAATATAACATAAAATATATTTTCTGCTACAATCTATTATGCATTATGTCTAACTTCCGGGTGACTTACCTTATAACCCGATAGATAATATCAAGCACATACAGACAGACAGAGAGACTCAGTGATCGTAATGCCTCCCACTTCCGAGTCAAACCACGTGCATTGGAATCAATGATTGCTTGTATTCGTTGCTAGGCTTGATTCAGTATTTGTCCGATTTAAAAGTGAACGGCAAATAAATTATAAAAACAACTGCATACACAATCACGTCTTTATTCTTACGTGTTAGAAAGAGCGAAAAGTCTCAAAAAGACTTGAAGATAACGGTTTGGCATATATTCATGGTATTAAGATTTACTTCATTAAGCATTATTACATTAAGCCAAATTGCTGAACGTGGCCATTCAGTCTTTTCAAGACTGTTGGCTCTGTCTACCCCGCAAGGAATATAGACGACCATATGTATGTATGTAAGATTTACTTGAAAAGCTTGCGAGGTTGCTAGCCCATCGTCTCAAGTTTGGAAGAGTATCCCTTGATTGACTTAAGTCACTTAATTGAAGATGGACAATCTCGTTAAAGGGACAGTAAACGGGCTCCGATGGTCCACCTGGGCCCTTCTAGTCCCCAATAAAAGCACCCAAATTTAAACATATTTCATATAAAATTTATAGAAAACTAACTGTGCCCGCAACTTCGTCCGCGTGGAATAATTGAAGGCATCATTGAAGGATTGAGCCCTCAAGGATGAATAATTTTCCCCGTTTTTTTACATTTTCCATTATTTCTTTGCTCCTTATAGTTGCAGCGTGATGTTATAGCCTAAAGCCTTCCTCGATAAATGGTCTATTCAACGCAAAAAGAATTTTTCAAATCGAACCAGTAGTTCCTGAGATTAGCGCGTTCAAACAACTCTTCAGCTTTATAATATTAGTATAGATTGTGTAGGTATTCTGCACATTGAAAAACCAGATACTCACTTTATTCAATAGCAAGCTAACAGCCTCACGGAGTCCCTTATAACGTATAAAAGCCGTACCCTGGGATCCTAGAAGCTCTCATGGAAGTCGAACTCGATACAAATGCCAGCAGGAAGTATGTAATCGTTTATTTTCATAATTTTTTTCATGTACCAATTAGTTCTTGTTTGTCTGAATAAGTTGTCAATTCCCGGATGCAAAAACAAAAAAGTCCTAAGAGAAATATTAATACTGTTTCAATAACAAATCATGTTTCTTCCGATAGACATCTTAAGTGCCAGAGTAAAGTTATGGGTAGTGATGCGATGTTGTAGCGTGTGTCGATATTAAATCGATGTTTTGTCGGTGATCTTGGAAGCTATATTATAAGTAGCGGTAGGAGTTCGTTCCCGGCAGCAATATAAAAAAGAATAGGACCACTCCATCACTTTCCTAGATTCTTCCTTTAGGCGTTGGGTTAGCAACCTGTCACTATTAGAATCTCAATGCTATCATTTAGCCTAACAGCTGGACGACGCTTTCAGTATTTCAAGACTGCCAGCTCTGTCTACCCCGCAGGGGATATAGATTCTACGCAGTAAAAGAAAAAAATGTGTTATTTAATTAAAGCTGTCTAAAATAAAATATTTTAAAAAACATCGATGTTGACCGGACAAGCACAAGCACATCCCTAGCCGTCGGCGCCTACCTGCGCAGGAGTCGTCGCGACAGATGCCACTTGTCGACGCCATACAGCATGTGTCAGCACTTGACTTCTGGGCATTTTACTGCAAAAAATATATACTGATAAGCAATACGAGTGCCATTATGGGAATGTATTGGCGATATGTTTAGAGTTAGTGCACAAATTCCTCAGATAACTAATATAACTAAATAAATATACTCCCGTTTTGACGTTTTCAACGTTAAGTACGTATAGTTTATGCCGCCATTTGTTCTACACATGGGCTTTGAAAGCCCTATAAGATACAATTAGACACATGTTGACGTCAATAAGTGATACCTTGTATCCAATTTTGAAAATAGTTACCAAATTTTCTTTCATTTTACGGGCCTCCAAAGTCCTTGAGCCACTTACATTCAGGAAACGTAAACTTTTGTCAACCCTGTATAATAAACTTGACTCTGCCTAGATCGCTTTGCACGCAGCGCAGTAAATCAACGGTATCTTAGCGCGTAAAAAATTATGGAGCACTGATAAGTCGCCTTTTTCTCTTCGGATGTAAGTATTTACATGCCTCATACTGCCATGGTACCTACATCCCATTATGTTTTGCTATCATAATGTTCTCTTTAAGTCACAAATATGTACCTAGTTTTCAGTGTCTAATCAATTTTACAGTTTATAGATTTTACTGTTATTAGACTCAGGTTTTTTTAACTGCCGGTCTGTTAAAAAATATCTTATAACTAGTTGCGCCCGCAACTTCGTCTGCGTGGAATAGTTATTTTGGGCATCATTGAAGTCATCCTTGAGGATGAATAATTTTCCCCATTTGTTTTCACATTTTTTATTATTTCCTTGCTCCTTGTAGTCGCAGCGTGATGTTACGAGTATATAGCCTAAAGCCTTCCTCGATAAATAGTCTATTCAACGCAAAAAGAATTTATCAAGTCGAACCAGTAGTTCCTGAGATTAGCGCGTTCAAACAAACAAACTCTTCAGCTTTATAATATTAGTGTAGATAATAATGTAACATTCAGTTTAAAAAAATTACAATAAAGATTGTTTACTATAAAAGAGAGTTTGTGTTCTGTTTATATGAGTCCAACAGAGATCTTTTATTTCTTTTTTTTAAACATAGTAAAAAAAGAAGTATGTGTCCTGCCTGCATGTGACATTTCACCATTTCACCTCGTTTCACATCAAACGCTAACAGGTTGGCACTCAAAGAAATTGTTCAAACTTCCATGTTGGCACCGCTGACACTCGAACTACGAACTACAAAGGAGTGCCAACCAAAGGACAAAATCGGAACGAGATTTGAAATAGAAATGGAATTGTTTTCACTAAATATAACGTTTGTTTTCAATAAAATTCTGTTCGTGTACGTTAAAGACTACTAGCAGAATATTATTACTTTTTTTGTTGAAATAAAAAAGTTTGTATACGACAAATACTCTTTACGACTTTCAAAGGCGTAAACATTTTAATTATGTGTAGGAAAATAACACTTAGCGGTATAAACAGTTTTACGGCCTCTGTGGCTCAGCGGTAGTACGCTTGTCTGTGACACCGGAGGTCCCGGGTTCGAATCCCGGTCAAGGCATGATGAGAAAAGAACTTTTTCTGATTGTCCTGGGTCTTGGATGTTTATCTATATAAGTATTTATTATATTATAAAATATAGTATCGTTGAGTTAGTATCTCGTAACACAAGTTTCGAACTTACTTCGAGGCTAACTCAATCAGTGTAATTTGTCCCGTATATATTTATATATATTTATATTTATTTATATTTAAACATTTACTTAATCATGTTTTTTTTCTAATTTGGTTCGTTAACCTAGTTACAGGTTCCAAACATTATACCTATAATCACGTCTTTATCCCTTTAGGGATAGACAGAGCTAACAGTGCCGCAAAGACTGAAAGGCCACATTCAGGTGTATGGCTTAATGATACATTGGATAAATGTAAAAAAATATACTTCTATTTTCTAAAGCAACTATGAATAGCAAAGTTTTGCAGAGTTCAACAAACTAATTAGCAATCAATCAAGTCGAGAGGCCAGCCTGCGATTGAGACGCGGTGCGTTTCCATTGTAGTAAGACACGATATTGTACCACAAAATTAACTTTTTTATTAAAAAAATGCTTTAACATTGATAACCAATTTTAATAATATTGTTTGGGTCCATGATGAGTTTCGTTTATTTAACGGCAGAATTCAAAGACAGCATGACGTTATTTAGAACAAGAAAGGCTTTGCATAAAGCATAACATTAAGAAAAAATTATGCATGCAAAGAAATGATTATTCTAAGACAAAGTCATGCAGTACTATTTTTTTTTATTTCTGATTTTAAACTTTCGCATTGCATTAGTAGTTTTCAGTCGCTCGGTGACCACGGATCATTGTAACATGATTCAAAACATCCGAAATAAAATAAAGGTAAGTACGTTCCGTGCGCGTTTAATACCAGTATTATTTATATTTAATTGCCTGAAATATCAATATTCCCGTGGGTCAGTGGACACGCGTACTGTCATCAAGTTGGTAAACATCGGCCTCTCATTTCCCCAATTTCCGAAATGTCCTGTCTACTTCATATTTCGATTTCTTTTCTAATGAATTCGACTGCCATTCGATTCCTTTGACCGGCTTTAAGTGGCACTTGATGTTTGCCATTAACTTTATCATGAAGCTGATTTCTGAAACATTTCTCATGGCTGGAAAATGGTTTACTTTCATATAATGGACGCGGGTTTGGGTATTGAAAAGAAACTTTATTGGTGTTATGGGTAATGAAAAATAATATTATATTTTTTTAGAAGTAAATGTATTGGGATGATTAAGCTCAAAATGGAGCCTTAGCTATCGCTATATCTTTTTTTGAAAGTTGGCGTCCGAAGACAACGAATTCTAAAATAGGCTATGATGAGAAAGAAATGTTCTACAGGCGAGGATATTGTCACAATATATTAACAGATACTATTTATAACTTAACAGATACTCTAAGTCACCATCATGAAATTCCTTTGAAATAAGTTATCTTGCTCGCGCAGTAATGTGCGAAAAACAAAATGGCGGACAGAAGCAGCTGCTATACATTTCATTATTGACCGGTTGTATATTTGTGGGCCCACATTTTTACACGATGAAGTCCTCTAATGTGTCTCTTTAATGGGAATTTTATTTTTGATTTTATGTTTGTCTGCCTCCGAGCAATTTGCATCGACACAATCATGGCCGGTGGTCCAAGTGATAAGATTCAATTGTTATCTAATATTTTCTAACTTTTCGACTGGTCTGGACGTTTTAGCTTCTGCTTATATTTCCTTTTCTCTGAAAGTAATCAAGCAAAACTAGTATAAATATTAGAATTATTCACTATTTTTAATATTTCATGATTTTTGACATTAACAAAACTAAAGTTCAGACTGAGTTGGCGCCTTTTGTGTATGCAATTTTTCTTGAGGTAAATAATCCTAGGAGAGATAAAACAAGAAGCCGACAAATCAAAATCTGTAAAGTACTGAATTTCAGGGAAAACTTTATATTAAATTATTTTTTACCGAAATCAATTACCTAAAAACTACTTTAATTAAGTATTTCTGAAATGTAATATATATTTAGCTAATTGCAGCAGTTTCCTTATTAATTCGCTCCATTCTTATCTCTTGCGTTCATCAATAAAATATTCGTGTGGTTTTCTTTTTGCGTAATGCCGTATCAGCTCGTAAACTTCGAGACAAAATATACATGCCACCAAACACCAACACACGAAATTGTATCACTTGAAATTCCAAAAATAATCTTTACGCCTTTGACATAGGAGTTACAATCAATTTTGATGTTACAAATTGAATTTGTTCTGTGAGTGTTAAATGTTTAGGATATTGAATTTCGGTCTTTATTATCTGTGCTTTTTGTCCAACAATTTATTGGCAATGCGATATAGTTGACATTTTCCCACTGCAATTGGATATCCTGACAACTTAACATGTGCTTTGGATCGTGGGCTACGTAAAGTAACGCAGGAGACGAAAATAACAATGCGTTGGTGTTCAAGTTAATGTATTATGTCGTTTTGAATACATACATACATATAATCACGTCTTTGTCCCATGTGGGGTAGACAGAGATAATAGTCTTGAAAAGACTGATAGCCCACGTTCAGCTGTTTGGCTTTATGATAGAATTGAGATTCAAATAGTGACAGGTTGCTAGCCCATCGCCTAAAAGAAGAATCCTAAATTTAGTAATGAAAAGTAATTTCTTTGATTGCTTAAATCATATAAAAACCTCCATCTTCACTAAAGATAGTCTGTGTAAGTTACTGCACACTCGGGTGACCGGTATAACTCTTTACAAATGCGCTATTTTTCACGAGATCCCGATATTTTTCACCGCAGACAAATTGATGACGAAATATTAGGCGAATTCAACTAAAGCTTTCTCCTCTTTAGTTTAATATCAACTTATTTTTTGAAATTAAAATATCTGCTAATATCTATACTAATATTATAAAGCTGAAGAGTTTGTTTGTTTGAACGCGCTAATCTCAGGAACTACTGGTTCGAATTGAAAAATTCTTTTTGCGTTGAATAGACCATTTATCGAGGAAGGCTTTAGGCTATATAACATCACGCTGTTACTATAAGGAGCAAAGAAATAATGGAAAATGTGAAAAAAAAAACGGGGAAAATTATTCATTCTTGAGGGCTTCAATGATGTCCAAAATAACTATTCCAAGCGTACGAAGTTGCGGGCACAGCTAGTTAATAATAATCATTAGAATGACAACGTTGTAATAATTATTAATTACATTATATTATCACAATGTTAAATACATACATACATATAATCACATCTATATCCCTTGTCTACCCCAAACAGAGCCAATCTTGAAAACACTGATAGGCCATGTTCAGCTGTTTGGCTTAGTGATAGAATCGAGATTCAAATAATGACAGGGTGTTAGCCCGTCGCCTAAAAGGAGAATCCCAAGTTCTTAAACATATCCCTTAGTCGCCTTTAACGATATCAACATCATATATCATTGATTTTTAAGTATACTTGGATTGGGTAAATTAAATTATTATTATTATGATAGATATTTCAATAAAACTTTCAGTACATTAATAACCATCCAAAAAGACAAGCTAACCTCCACAAAAGCTGGTGGATTCCGGCCGGAAATGTGCTACCGGAAGCAGCGGTCTGCCGGAAGCACACCTCATTTCCGCTATCTACGCCCGCGGTCATTAAATATAGTGGGCACAGAGAGGTAACGATATTCTTAAACGCCATTGTATTAAATTTACACTTCACCACGCTTCAGGCCATATTCAGCTGTAGGTATAGCTTCATAGTGGAATTCGGATTCCAATAGTGACATATTATTCCTAAGAAGGTAAATTTAATGTTGAAAACATTTTCTATCTGTCGACGCTTATACGAGAAATTAAGTAATCAGACGACAAAAATTTTTTTTGTACATACATAAATATCACGTCTTTATCCCTTGCGGCGTAGACTAGAGCCAACAGTCTAGAAATGACTGAAAGGCCACGTTCAGCTGTATAGCTTCATAATGATATTGAGATTCAAATAGTGAGTGACAGGTTGCCCATCGCCTACGAGAGGTAGGCTAGTTTATAAGACTATCCCTTAATCGCCTTTTACCATGGGAAAGAGGTGGAGTGGTTCTATGCCTAATGCCGGAAATCACACGACACCGCGCGCCGCGAGCGTTCTTTTATGATTTCTTATCATGATGATTATACATTAGTGAGAACGAGATGAAGTGTAACTTGTGTAATATTTTTAATTTGCACCGCTGTCCAACTTAAAATATAAACGTTTTGAAATAACTCGTGAACAGTATTCAGCGGAGAGTTAAATGGTCTTTTCTGTAAAACTACATTTTTTTAAAGCCAATGTTTATTTTAAAATAGTGACAGGTAACAGCACGGGGAGAGAAGCAGGTGGCTTTTTTATACATACATATGGTCACGTCTATATCCCTTGCGGGGTAGACAGAGCCAATAGTCTTGAAAAGACTCGTGGCTTTTTTCCTAGCAACCAAACTAGCTTGGAAGCTCATACCAGTACTACTTACATACTAAATAAATAAATTAATATATACGGGACAAATTACACAGATTGAGTTAGCCTCGAAGTAAGTTCGAAGCTTGTGTTACGAGATACTAACTCAACGATAATATATTTTATAATTAATAACTACCTATATAGATAATCATCCAATACCCAGGCCAATCAGAAAAAGTTTTTTTCTCATCATGCCCTGGCCGGGATTCGAACCCGGGACCTCCGGTGTCACAGACAAGCGTACTACCGCTACGCCACGGAGGCCGTCATACTAAAGGACAATTAAATTTCCCTGAAACAATAATGCGTGAAACTTTATAATGAGACGCCGATGTTAATTGGAGACAAACTATGTTAATGCATGCAAATAGTTTTGACTAGTTTCACCGCACGGTTTCGTTCATAAAGAGTTTCATTACGTCCCAAAGGACGCATAATTTCCGGATAAAAAGTACCCTATATGCTAATAGACATAGGTTTTTGGAGGCTCAAAACTTTTTCAATTATGGCCGTATTGGCTCTGTTCGATGGTTTTACATAAGCGGGTAATGTGGCCACTAACAAAATAAAATAAAAATTTGAGAAGACTATCCATTTAGAGCCGTGTATTTCCGAATTCAGGTTCTTTTCAATAAAAATTATTTTACATTAAAAAATATACAAACATACATATGGTCACGTCTATATCCCTTGCGGAGTAGACAGAGCCAATAGTCTTGAAAAGACTAAATGGCCACGTTCAGCTATTTGGCTTAATGATAGAATTGAGATTCATATAGTGACAGGTTGCTAGCCCATCGCCTAAAAAGAATCCCAACTTTAGTCGCCTTTTACGATATCCATAGGAAAGAGATGGAGTGGTCCTATTATTTTTTGTACGGGTGCCGGGAACCACACGGCTAATTAAAAGAACAAAGTAATTATGTATTTCTGTGCTAGCAAAGTAATAGACTAGAGACCAATTCGTCACAGAGGTTTAGAAAGATTTCCTTGCCGAAGATGGTAATTTAAGGAGCATGTCGCGTCTGCGTCCTCTAATCTTTATTATTATTAGGTCGGTTTCAGAGTCACGCGTTTGATCAGCGCCGGCCACACGCGTGTTTGCTAGGTAGGAGCTTCGTTTCATTGTACTGAATTACCAGCTTTAGCTTAAGCCTATCCTTTGGTCGCCTTTTACGATGTCCATGGGAAAGAGATTGAGTGGTCCTATTATTTTTACTAATGGTGCCGGGAACCACACGCCACCATTAGAAAAAAGACCGAAAATAAAAGAAAGGAACCATTAGAAAAAAGAAAAAAAATCGTTATTTAATTGAGCTTTTATTCGGTTTTATTCGGCGGTAGGTTGCGCTATTCTGCGCCGTCGGCCAGCGCATATGCTTACTTTACAACGAAACGCGATACTCTTTTCTCAGCGCTTCACAGGTCATGCGCGCGGTTTGCACGCGCTATTCAACGGCGCGTCTCGCCGGCATCACTCTGAAACCAACCTTATAGCGGTCTCCAGACCTTCCACGGAATGGTCCAGGAGACGCCGGGAATAAATCAAGATCGGGGCACGTCGCGGCGCGGGAATCCCGGGATTTGGGGCTCTGCTCGGGTCCCGACCCGTCCGTAAACTTTGCGAAACACGGCTGTATTCAATAATGAAGGAATTACTTTTACGCGACTACAAATATAAGGAGTGTTAGGTTTTTAATAAACATATACCTAGTGGCGTACGTTTCTACTCCTGAAGGTATAGAGGTGTAGCGGGAGCGATGATTCGGCTCGACCGCCACCAAAGGGAAGATCTTCCGCCAGGCTAGGTGTTATGCCTGGGAACCGCGGCTCCAACGATATTGTGTCGGAGGTTGTATATATAGCTCCACTCCATGAAATCTCTGAAATCGCGATTTGGGTTCTTCGCTGCTATTGGCTGAGCGCGTCGATTTCTTCGAGATGATTGACAGTTGTTGTGTGATTTGATGTTGTTGACAAGTGGCGTAGAGATGTCGCCACAGAGGCAAGAGTCCTAAGACTTAAATGTCATAAATTCAGCTGTATAGCTTAATTTATTTTTATTTAAAGAATTTATTGACGAGCTTACATTATTAAAATCTATTTTATTACAAACATCTGAAGGGACAAGCAGAAATAGTTCTATTTGCCAAAATCCCTGCATAAGTACTTCTTTTGCTTCATCCACATTCATCATTTTCTCACGCAATTTCAGTGATTACGTTGACATTTTACCAGAACACCCAGATTTTTTGTGGACGAGATGTCCCTTAATTTGATTTGTTAAGGTACGTTCTTTTTGAAATTTTAAGTAGGTAAAGACGATACCTGCTAATTTCTTGGCCGGCTGTACCGACTGCTAGGGGGGTAAGGCGAGGGTGGGGGTGACTAAAGTTTGCAGAGTAATTAAGATAGGGTAATTGCTACCTCTTTAAGGTACTTCAAGAGTTCTGGCCTTGTTTCGTCGTATTAATTATTAGATTTATTTCTTACAGTTTACGTGACGGAAAATTTACATACCAATTATAGTACTTATGAACGTGGGGGAAAACTTGTATATTCAGATAAACTGTGCTGTAGTAATGATATAAACTGAATTAAGGTCCTCTGTTAAGACCGTCTAGAAGGAGCCATTTTTGAATCATTTTGATTCGCGGACGGGAGAAGGTATACTCGAAAGAAGTATAGGAACACCCAAAAAATTAGTTATATCGTTGGTATCAACCAATATTAGCTCAGCGTCGTACCGCATCGAGACTGTCTTGGCTGTTGCCCCGTTAGAGATAAACACGTGATGTACTTATGTATAAACATATCAGATCAGATTAATATTTAATAGCAGAAAAGTTAAAAAGCAAATAAAAGAATCGTTTAAAATTTGTGGTAAAACGCTTCTTCTTTATTCATAATGTCATTCTTTACTGAAAAGAAATAAAAGTCATAACTGAAACGTCGTCAAGAATTTTATGAATTCAATATCAAGGCAAGTCGTTTTGCTAAAAAACCATCGACAAAATTGGACGTCTCAGACCGGCAAGAATCCGCGAAATCATAATGTAAGCGTCTTGGAAAATTCCGAGCGAAAAGCCAGTACCGCAAGAAAGAAGTGTAAGTGGCACAAGAGTGGATAAGGAGGGAACATTAAAATACCGCGAGAGCGCGCCCCGGGCATAGTAATACCGGTATTATCCGGTTGGCGCCGGATTCCGCCGGAATTTACCGGCCACCTGTAACCGGCCGCAGCCGGTTAAATTTTCATACCACTCCAGCCAAGGACTTGAGGAAAGTGTTTGTGCATTTTATAGTAGTTTCGGGCCGTAAGGGTGCTTTGACGATGTTTTGTTTCAAGGGATTGTCGACATTATTCAAGGTGAACGTGATGGAAAAAAGGCGATTCTCGTGACGATTGCACGTCGATTTTCTTCTTTATCACACACGCGTTTAAGTGTACATTTGTTTGGGAAATGGAATGATTTGAGGGGAATACGGTGCATAATGTGGAAGGCTCGTTATGTGAATTCAGTATACGTATTGTGTTTAAAAAAATTCTCCTAGTGTTTCTCGTATTTACCATATTTACATAATTTCTTACGACTTTACCTATATACAGCTTGTTCTTCGCTACGATCCATCTCTAAATACATCATTTACGGCAAAGTAATGGGTATCACGTTTGCAACCCGTGTGGTTTCCCGGCATTTTAGAACAGGACCACTCCATCTCATCACCATAGATGTGGTAAACGGCGACTAAGGGAATACGCACATTCATCTAGTGCCGCTTTTGGCGTCCAATATGGGTTGTCTCTGGAACATTATGAAGGTCAGTTCGTGTAAAAACCTGACTTGACCCAACCCAGGCTCGTACCAGTGCTACTCTTTAGAGGTGAGGGGAACAATGATATAGTCATTTTAAAACACGACTGTACTTCTACTTACATTGGCCTTTATTAAAGGTAGCAGGAATACCTACGTGACGTACCAGTAAATAATATGTATTATTGCACGTTACGTAACGTAACACGGAGTACATACTCAGTGAGGTTATCTCAACTTTCACAATTTACCTAAGTATATAAGCTGTTGATTAATCTTAATAAATCATTCATTCTTCCCATATTGTTTACCGGTCTTTGCGGTTTAATTTACCATCGCCATAACCTTCTTCTTTCCTTCGCTATTCTTACTCTGTTCCCAACTCTAAATACACCATTTACGGCAAAGTAATGCGTATAACATAGATCCCCAATTCACAGGTGGCTCTTAAACCTTACGAGCGGATAATAAAGCCATTTGCACGCCCGCCAGCCGGATATAAAGCCAGGCATCAGGTGACCCGCGTGTGGATGCCCCGATTATAGTTATGTCAAAGATTTTATATAGCTACCGTGGGTTAAGGTTATAAGATTGAATAAATGCTGGTTTCATTTGTTAGTTATAACGACTCAGTTTCAATGAAAAAAAAATTTCATCTCCATCACTAAATAGTATAAAGCAAAGTCGCTTCCCGCGTCTGCCGATTCACGAGAAATCTGCAGCAAATGAAATTATGTTTATAAAAATTGAGAATAAACAAAAATACTAATGCATGACAGACTACAGTCATTCAAATTAACAAATTAGTCGTCTGCTTGTAAGTATAGCGGTGTCATGTCGTGTAGATCAGTAAGGCCTGGTGACGCCTCCGTTCAATTAATTTGAGATGAGATCGGGTTGCACTGCAACGCGTTCGATGCAGATTAGTTGCAGTGTGTGAGTAAATATACGCTCTTGAGGCCACACCTCATAACAGTAGATGCAGAACCTCATAACTTTGTACTACGTTATGTCCTTTTTCAGATCTACGCAACCTATTTCTGTGAATATTTCATGCATTTATGCATGCTCCTGGTATTAATATCGAGCAAAGTATTTCTTTTGATTTATGACAACCTCCTTTATATAATTATTTTTTTGTGTTCCTAATTAGTTTTATTGTTATAACGGCAGTAAAAATAAATCTTCGGTGAAAACTTTTATTGTCATCCATTACGGTTCAGTAAAAATTACAGGCAACTTACTGCGCATGTGTAACTGAATTTATGGCATTAATTGAGTACTTCGCTTGTACCAGCTTAAACGTCAACTTACTAGCAACTAGCTTAAGATCAAATAAATTGAGAAAAAAAAACGAACATTTTGTAAAATAAAAAGTTATTTTACTAGAATTCCACGGAAATGTAAAATATATATTGACTCACGTGGTTTTCATTGTAATCGCGGTAATTAAAACAGTAACCCGACGCCGACTCCTGTAATGTGGACGATGGTGTTAACTGTTACTGACATTTCTTTTTATATCCGTATATTTTCAGTTATATGTGTTCTAAAACGGTCTATTCTCACATTTCTTAGCCAAGGAACGCATCGTCGGTGTTGCCCGGCTGGTTGGTTTTATATTTTTTTATATTGGTTTTATATTTTGTGAGATATTAGAATCTTGCAAAAAAGATGATTACTTTACGTGATGCTTTCATCTATTTGTGCCTTCCAGTCTTTCAAGTATAGCTGATGGATCATCAGCCTAAGTTGATTATCGAGGGATCTCTCAAATGTTAAAGACTACTATTTGAGTTTTCTTTATTTACTCCAATTTTTTTATCAAGGCTTTAATGTAAAAGTAAAAGGGATTTCCATTCATTTTCTAGCATGCATTCTAGCTGCTTCAGTGTAATAAAGAACTATATCTTTTTATAGATTTTTTTTTAATAAAAATCATTTTAACAGCATCCACTTTTAAACTTACTTGGATACTTGGTTGGATAACATTTATGTCGCCATAAATCAAAATAACATAAACCATAGTGAATGGAACCACGAGCTATTATAGCTAATGTACCAACAAACATCGGCGTCGTATCTCAACTAATTGGACGCCCGTCTGTCTGTCCGTCCCGCGTTCCTCGCGAACCAGTGTCGTTCACTTGTCAAGACTGTAATGCAAAGTCTTTAATCTAGGCTTTATTAGCAGTAACGGCGACGGATAGTGTGACGTATTTTGAGATTTATACCTATAGAACTCCCGCAGAGTAAAAAGAACAATCATTTCTCGCGGGAATTTCGGGAAATCATCCCTAGACACCAATGTCCTCTTTTATATAATTATTTACATATTTGTCTATCCTTTTCTTTTTCATCATAAAGTGTTGCGACCCGAATCGACATGTTTTAGGTCATATTGGATCTGGTCTGGATTCGAGAAACTACAAAAAGAAGCAGACTATTATGGTTGTTCTGACTGTGATGTCAAATTGACACCTCATTTATTATCTGTTTGCCACGTTTGCCATTTTCTAGACTATAAAGAGAATGTTTATAATAAGTTGTTTTGTGGCTTAAGGGTCATTGAAGTTTAAAATTAAATAAAATCGGCACGTAATGTATTTATTCGCACTTTTTATTTATGATTTATGAAGAAATGAAAAAAAAAAACGAACATTTAAACGCCATTTAAAATACGTCGTGCCTATACGCATGGTCCAGTATTGACAAAGCACATACTATTACATTCCTATCCTAATGAAAACATAGTACAGTTTTACTCCGGCTCGCTTATTGATCAGCTATCTTATCAAACGTGACCTACTTCCAAAACACACAATCACAACGAAAATAAACCTTACTCGGATTGAATAAGACATGATATGAGTGCGTGTGTATGTTGGCAGGATAGATACAGCCAAATTTAAGGGTCAGGGGTTCACATCTCATAAACAATGATGAAGGAATCGTAACTGTCGCGCTGTGAATAGCGGTGTTGAAGCGACCTACTGACTGTGACCTTAGTTACGCAACCGGCCAAAAAGGACGTGTTATGATTTTTCACGATTTAAGGAATTTATTTGTCCTTCCTCCTGACTTTTAGCCGAGCTTGCATGAAGAGAGTTATGAATGTGGATGAAGCGAAGGAAGTATGCAGAGATCGTGGCAAGTGGAAAGAGGTAGTCACTGCCTACCCCTCCGGGAAAGAGGCGTGATTTTATGTAGGTATGTAAAATGGACGGTACCTATATAGGTATCGTCTTCTGTGCATTATGTGGCTTTGTTTAAGTTCCAAGTCCACGTCATAGATCTAGGGTGACTTTAGTTCAGTACTGTGCTCAATGGAAACAGAGATGAGACATTTACTCCAGTATTCGGCTTTTTAAGACTCTGTGTAAATTTACAGCATTATCTCAGTAATCGATCAAATTAATCAATGGTGACATAAAAGTGTCAAAAAAGAAACTAGACCGATAAATCGTGTGTTTAAGCAAAATTTCTTCCCGCAAAATCAAATTGCCAACAAATACATTTCATATAACCCGATATCGCGGACCCACGTCAGCTGTCATGTCGCAGGTCCAAATTGAATTTTGGTAAAACGTCCGGATCTATTACCGACAGGCGGTGTCGCCGTCGTATCAATTTCCAGTCAAATTTCATATTTACCAGCCTCCTAGCTAAGGGTATCCTTGATGGAGTATGATTGCGCTTTTTTGGTGTTAAAGAAATATTATTACGACGGCATGTGCAGTAGAAGTTACATTTTTGCCTCTGAGAGATTGATCCCAGATTTTTAACTCGTCTGAGTATGCAGGGATCGTGGCAAGTGGAAAGATGTGTCTCAGAGGACCCCTCCTGAAGTTTTCAGTATAATTTAACCCTTTCCGACCGCCGTACACGGCGTCCGGCCGTCCGGTCCGGCAGGAAACGATCCGTCTCAAAGACAGGTTAATGGTAGAGTTGTTTGTCTTAAATCCGATATCAGTAGGATAGCAGCTGAGACGCCTCAGATTGTAGGTACCTTAAGAACAAGTTATAAGGTTTCTTCTGTATATTAGGTACCTATAATTAATGAGAATACTTCAGATTTGTGGCGGTAAATGTGAAAGTTTTAAGGAAAGAAACTGATCATGATCAAAAAAATGAGATAGAAATATATGGTAAAACTGACTTTAAACTATCCAAAGAAAAAGATGGCCTACTTCAAAATAGACTAAGAAGGTTAGAGATCCGTTGGACTTCTCAACGATGGTCAGAACAAAAAGTGCTGTAACTAGTATGTATCTGACGAATTTGTATGTAGGTAATAATTTGTGAATATCGATGAAGCTCAAGAAAAACATATGCTTGGCTTGTGGATTATGTAGTCCCAGCCTTACTTCAATACTTATTTCCAGACAGACTCGACCTACGACCTACGATTACATCAATAAACGATTGCACAAAATCGATAAACAGTTTTTCTGCAAATAACAAATAGAATTCGCTGTATGCATTTCTAAATGCTATAACAATTCCGATCATAGTCTCACGCGCGATCTATATCGATTCGATTCGATTGTATCGAATACTCGAGTCAACGTTCCGAGTCCATTTTCATCCAGTCGATAAACCTGTCAAATATAACTGGCCAGTTGGTTGATTAAACAAATGAGAATCGCATTGGATTTTTTTCTCTATTCCTACCAGTTTTAAGGTAGTGTTTCGTGTGTTAGTTGATATGTTAGTAAGGATGTTAGGATTTTATTATGGGCAGTAGAGGTGTGGAAATAACAAGCCAGTCGTAGTGAATGTAAACTATGGACTCAATCAAAATGCGGCTTCTGAACGCGGGTGGCTTAGACGTAATGTTCGTTTAGAAATGACATGGAAAATTAATGCGTCACTTACCCATGTAGCCGTGTAGTTTAAGGAAGAGAGAATAAGACTACAGCGCTACGTGTCTTCTTCTTTTGGATGTTGCACGAAGCGACCAAGGGACTAAAGGACCATTTTACTTGTGAAATCAAAAATAAGTTGGCCAAACTTTTCTGCAAAAAGGCGTCAGTTGCACTCGGCTAAAAAATTATATCCGGAAATTTGCATGAAAGCGGAGCTGAACTAGCGATAACTACTGTGGTGGTAAGCTCAGCAAGTCCTCATTACAATGAGAAAGCTTGGTTTAAATTTCTGGGTTACCTTCAGTCATATTCGCAACATTGGTTACAGGTAATAAGGCACACCTTGTTTAATCCAAGGTTTAGTTAGTTTCGTTTGGTTTATATTTTCATTTGTATTCAAATTTGATTTATCAAATTCAATAATTATTTGTAATTATTTCTTACTTCATAAGAAAAGCGGGTTCGCCAAACACAAGTATTTGTACTTAAATGGACGTCTCATTCAAAGAGATACTGTAAAGGAGTTCAACAAATAAACATTTTCAAACTTTTCAAGGTTTTTGGCAGGGAACTTCATTTAGCACAGAACAGGGAACGCTATCCCACCCACATTTCCGTGCTCTGTGCACTATCAAATATATATATATACTAGCGGCCCGCCCCGGCTTCGCACGGGTGGACATATTTTTGTGTTTTATATTTTGAAATAAACAAAGAGTAAAAACAAATTTATGCCTATGCCACTTTTGAAGGTCTATTCTATATCTGTGCCAAATTTTATCAAAATCGGACCAGTAGTTTTTGAGTTTATTCCACACAAACATACAAAAATACAAATCTTTCCTCTTTATTATTAGTGTGGAGTGTGGATGTGGATTGGTGTAGTGTCTATGGCATCTAAATCTACGTTTCTGAGAAATGGATGTCCAATAGCCGCGATGTATTTGCGTCTCGATACGCATCGACAACGCATTAATGTTACTGCAGCTACATGGACGATATTATAATGGCTTGTATAAAAAGTAGCTGTTGTCGTCGGCTTCGTTCGCGATGTTTGTTGACTTTGTATACCCCGTTAGAGATCGAGAAGTGATATGTCTGTGTGTTTTTAGAAAAATAAATCAGTGCATTTTGAAATATTCACGTTTTGCATTGCATTGCATGCATGCATTTGCATTGCCAGGAAAAAAAAGAGATAGGGTGCCGAAAATATTATTACTTGACAAATATTTGTTTTCAGATATTACCTACTTACTTTATTTAAATATTCAATTTGAATATACTTTAAAACACAATGACAGAGGTATTAGTAAATAATTAACGTCAGTAGGGAAAGACAACGTTTTTTTTTTAATTGAACTTTTTCGAACATTACGATTCTTTTACTAAAGTTAGTGTTGTGATATACAACATTCTGTACTTACCTCACCAGTTGACAGCTGAACTTTGCACCACAGCGCCTTCCCACAGATTATCCAATAACTGTCATCGGCTCAGCCAATCGCGCGTGATGGATGACTTCGCGGCCGGAACAATGTCATGAGACAAATGTACTATGTACATCATCATTGCACTGTGTTCGGTCTAACTACATTTGTCCACGTGTCATTTGGTGACCCTGAAATAATCTTAGAGTGACACTCGCCTCGGTGGAGCAAAATTCGCGCGAGCGGAGCTGCTGATAAAACGTAGTATATATTATATATCAGTATGTTATATATTTACCTGTCAATATGTGGCATGTTGCGGCCAGTAACGACCCAGTTAACACAATCAGCAATCAGCGTCGGCCGGCACCGGACGGCCGGGCCGGATCCGGCAATCAATTACCGTGCACGGCAAATAGTCGTTAGTACGATGAGATCTGTCTACTAGCACTGGTGATGGTTGATTTGCAATGATTTGCACCTAAAGTTTCTGGTTGCTGTTTTAAAAAAAAATAATATTCGCACGGCATGTGGTCTTTATTTCTTTTTATTACGTACTTACATACATGCATACATATACTCACGTCTATATAGTCATATTCCTTGCGGGGTGGACAGAGCCAACAAACAGTCTTGAAAAAACTGTTAGGCGACCATTAGCTGTTTGGCTTAATGATAGAATAGCTAGCCCATCGCCTAAAAAAAATCCCAAGTTTATAACCCTATTTATTGCGTACGCAGATTGATCTGCACCTAGGTTCAGTTATAAACTGAAAATCAGCATACCTTTGCATTTAACGTCTTTCTCCTGGCGTTAATTTTGGCGCGTTTAAAGGTATATATATGACATATATATAATACCTCTCGGGTCAGCTCCAGTTCGGGGTATTCCTTTGACCATGGATCCTAGATTGGGTGAGTCAGGTTTTTGCAGATAAACCTAAACCGTATTGGATCCGTGGTTACACATTTGCCTGAATGTGCAGGTTTCCTCACGATGTTTTCCCTCACTATTAGAGCATCGGTTAGCATTTAAACTAATGAACATAACTTTGAAAATAATCATTGGTACTTACATAACCGAGGTGGGATTTGAACGTGTACCTATTTCTTTGTGTTAGAAAGTATCTGTCAAGCCAAGATGGTCAGACGTTCGATGCTCTGTGCTGTGTCATTACTATAAACACGAATGGTCACGTAATTGTGTTTGTTCATACCACTATGTTTATTCTCCTCACACATTTTTTTCACAATTGAGTCACAATTTTTGTAACAGTGATTGGTATATATTGACGATGTTTAGTATTTAACTTCTGGACTTAAATTCTGATGCTCACTAAGCAAACATCTATACATACATACATATAGAAAAGTCATATGACACGAGTTGTCACGCTTTGCTATGAAAGCTAAAAGTTCGAATTTCAAAATGTTTATTCATTGTTATTGGATACTTCATATCACTTAACAATTGTCATGTCTTTTGATTTCACAACATCAATTGACGTCATATAAACTACTTAAAACCAAGTTTACTGCCGATTCCAAAGCGTCAGTGCAGAAGAAGCGATAACAAACTGCACTGCAGCATTTTTCTAAATGATAGGATTCCGAGATGGCTTATTCATCGCCAAAAGTAGATATGAGAAGTTCATGCCTTCTCCTAAATTGAGGAGAAAACAACTGGAATACTAGATTTTTCTTCGCTTCGATAGATTTTACTAGATCAATAATACATACATATAGTCACGTTTAATACCTTGCGGGGTAGACAGACTTGTAAAACTGAAAGGCCACGTTCAGCTGTTTGGCTTAATGAAAGAATTGAGATTCAAAAAGAAACAGGTTGCTAGCCCATCGCCTAAATGAAGAATTCCAAGTTTAGATGCCTAGTCACCTTTTACGACATCCATGCCAAAGAGATGGAGTGATCCTATTCTGTTGTTTATATATTAATTGCCTTTTCACGGGAAAGAGATGGAGTAGTCATTTTATAAGTGTCGGGAACCACACGGCACACTACGATATAGATACAGTTTTAAGTATAATTTCTCATAACATAATTGAACCCCACAACATAGAATTATGATGGATCGTTTCCAACTGGCCATAATATCCAAAATCATACTGTTACATGACTGTGCTTTTGAAATAATATAAAATGACACGAATTAGGATGCAGTTGATATATTAAATGATGGATCGGAGGCATGTGATCCATCTTAGTTGGTGCTCATTGCGCTGATTTGGTGATGAAAGGGTTTGGCGGGAATCGGAACAATGAATTGGACTTATTATAATAATACTGAATTGTCAACTTCTGTGTTACATGTTATATATTGATGTACTAGAGGCCGCCCGCGACTTCGTCCGCATGGAAACCCTATCAATCCCGCGGGAACTCTGGGATAAAAAGTAGCCTATGTGTTATTCTGGGTCTTCAGCTACCTACATACCAAATTTCATGGTAATCGGTTCAGTAGTTTTTGCGTGAAAGAGTAACAAACATCCATACAAACTTTCGCCTTTATAATAGTAGTAGGATATTGATACATTAGCAGCGTTTCTGCCGTGTGCCGATATTATAATGGCTTGTATTAAAACTAGCCGTTGTCGTCGGCTTCTTTTCGCGTGTTGGTGACGTTTGTTTACTCTGTTTACCCCGTAAGGGCTCGAGAAGTGAGGTCTGTGTGTTTTAAGAAAAAAAAATCTGTCCATTTTGAACTATTCTCGTTTTGCATCAAGCCAGGAAAAAAAAAGAGATAGGGTGCCGAAAACATGACAAATATTTGTTTTCAGATATTACTTACTTTATTTAAATATTCACTTTAAATATACTACCTACTTTAAAACAATAATAGATGTACCGTGCCGTGTGGTCCCCGGCACCAATACAAAAATGAATAGGACCACTCCATCTATTTCGATATAGACGTGATCATACGTATAATATGTAATATACATGTATGTATATGTACATAAGCAGCCGCCACGGCCTCATTTATGATACTTACAGAGTTTTCAACACCGCAGATAATGAACCTTTCTAACGAGGGAAGAATGTTCATGATTGATTCAGAATTTCAGGAGATTAGCCCTTACATACAAACAAACAAAGTTACAAACTTTACCTCTTAATACACACCAAGAACAAGGAACTTACATGCCGTTTTTCAAATTAGATCCTTACATTACATAAGTGACGGATACATATGATCACGTCTATATCCCTTGTGGGGTAGACAGAGCCAACAGTCTGAAAAAGTCTGATATACCACGTTCAGTTGTTTGGCTTAGTGATAGAACTGAGATTCAAATAGTGACAGGTTGCTAGCCTGTCGTAATATTTCGCAAAATAATCAAATCTGAAGAAAACGTGCATGTTAATAATTTAATTCTATTTAGACAAAAAAACTTCAAGTAACAATAATAGCCAGACGCAAATAAACCAATCGAGAATGATGGATTTTGTCAATACGATAAGCGACCACACGTTATTGTGTATTTAGGATATCTCAGCTGGAAACCACTGTGATTTTAGGACTGTTTGCTCCTGGCTTATAGGTCTGAATCAATGGCTTTGTTTAGTTACTATCTACCCACAAATAACAGATATAGGGTTTAGGTTTGGCAACCAAAAATATTGGACATTTCCAAGTAAAAGAAACACAAGGCAAAACTTCTTTGGATTTAAGTAAATTTATAAATTCTCTCATTCTCATTTTTATTGGTTCTCAATTTTAATTTTTACCTCTATCACAATGCTACATATCTATACTAATATTATAAAGCTGAAGAGTTTGTTTGTTTGTTTGAACGCACTAATCTCAGGACCATTTATCGAGGAAGGCTTTAGGCTATATATATATAATATCACATTACAACTATAAGGAGCAAAGAAATAATGGCAAATGTAAAAAAACAGGGAAAATTATTCGTCCTTGAGGGCTTCAATGATGCCCAGAATAACTATTCCACGCGGACGAAGTCGCGGGCACAGCTAGTACTAAATATTTTTACTAACTGTCGGTAGACAACGAAGATAACTTATGAAAGTATTTACGTGCCTATTTTTAAAATTCGTGAATATTTCAACATGGCAGTCTATTATTTTGCACGAATTTAGATAACACAGGCCTACAACGATTTTGGTGCCGGGGGTTTTGGACCTGATTTTAAATAAGTCTTACATGGTGATATCAAAAATGTTATCAGTTTTTTTCTATCAGCTCTAGTTTTCGATATAAATAAAAACATAAATTTCACAAAAAAAAAAAACTTTATTGGCATTAGACATCAAGAAATTGCCTTTTGAAAGATTTCCTGGAATGAAATTGACTTGGAAAATCTCGCATGATTCCCCAGCAATAATCAGCCATCATATGAACGTCCCATCTTCCTTGATATCTGTTCTCCATCGTGTTTATATCTTGGTGGAAACGTTCTCCTTGTTCTTCGCTTAGATCTCCTAAATTGTGTTGGAAATGATCCAGATGGCTATGGAGATAGTGTATTTTTATACTCATATTACACCATAAATTTTTGAAACAAACTAGCATTTCTTCTACTAAGTTAACATAGTTCTCAGCCTTATGATTTCCGAGGAAATTTCGTGTAACTGCTACAAAAGATTTCCACGCAAGTCTTTCCAGTTCGTTCATATAAGTCTCAAAATTAGCGGTGTCTTTCATTAATTGACGTATTTGAGGTCCATCAAAGATTCCTGCTTTCAGTTTTTCAGTACTTAAACCAGGAAATTTCCGTGAAATAAACTGAAAACATTGCCCATTTCTGTCGAGAGCCTTAACAAATTGCTTCATTAGCCCTAACTTAATATGCAATAGCGGAAGAATGATTTTTTCTCTTGAAACTAAGGGTTCATTTATAACGTTTCTTTCCCCAACAACGAGAGCATCTCTCATTGGCCAATTTTTTTGAGTCCAATGATGTGATTTGGCTCGACTGTCCCAGAGACAAATATAGCATGGGTATTTAGTATAACCACTCTGTTGGCCCAGTAAAAAATTAACCATCTTCAAGTCGACGCAGATCACCCAGACATGTTCAAAATATTTTATTTTCTGTAACAGAATTGAAATTACCTCATATTCTTCTTTCACACATGTCGAATGAGCAATTGGAACGGGAGCATATTTATTTCCATTATGTAGGAGAACTGCTTTGAGACTTCGTTTACTACTGTCAATAAAGAGACGCCATTCATTGGGCTGATAGGTTGGCAAACCCATGAAAATTAGCAAACCACTCACATTACAGCAATACACAAAATTTTCATCAGATGAAAAAAACTGCAATAAACTTTGTTCTCTCGTGCGATATATAGACACTCGAACATCTGCAGTAAGACAGTTTTTTTCTTTTAATCTTGACGCCAGTAATTCAGCACGTTCCTTAGAAAGATTTTTTTTTTTGCAGGCCTGTGTAATAATATAACTAACTCACGACTACAACTACTTTGAAAGAGGTATTATAATTAAACTAGTTTTTATTTGCCCAAAATCAACATGATGTGAAATTGCATTCTAATTTTCCATGTTAATGAAAAGTTTAAAAAACACTATTTAAATTATTAATTAAGAAGAATCAATCTTCTTCCTTTTAGCTATAGAAGTTACATCTTCACTCAATCTGCAGAGGAGCCCGGGGGATCCTGGATTTGTCCAGGATCCATGATCATGGAATCCTGACCCAAGTGAGTCAGACTCCCTTCTGACTTCCGCAACCTCCTAATTAACTTAAAATAAACCTTAAATTAAAAAGAGTTAAAACAATATCAGGAAGCTTACCTGTATCAAATAGCAGGTGCCCATCGGCGCGACTTTTGTTTACAACTAATTTCGAAAACCCCAATCTAAGAAAACATTTCCAACAGAATGCTTAAGTATTTAAAAAAAAAAAAATATCAGGAAGCAATAACATTCCCGTGGTCGCATCAAGACGACATTACACTGGACACCTAAGCAGCAATGTTACACCTCGTGCACACATCCGGACAAACCATTCAGCTCTATATATAGAAGCCACAGCCGCTGCATCCGTCTACAGGCAAGGTTTACCAAAACATCACGCATCAACTAAACTGCAACTTTGAAATGCTATTTTAGGATTTGAAATCAAGTTTAGTATTATAGAAGGGACGGGAATTATATCAGAAATTTGTTTCATTTAGTCCGATTTAAATTTTTTTTTTAACTTTTCTAATTTCTTATATGCATCTGCTTAGACAGACACCAGTGTTTCATAATCTTAACTATGTTATGTATTTACGAGTAATGCTTGAAATTTGATAGAGTATATCTAATATATATGATTTGAAAAAAAATAGATTTTATGGAAAACCTAATTATCACACAGCTAATAGATATTTGAAAGAGGTCTGTAAGGATCGTAGCAAGTGGAAATCTATAGTCTCTGCCTACCCCAATGGGAAACAGGCGTGATGCTATGTATGTATGAAGATACTTGGTTAAAATAAATACATCTTAAAAAATACTAGCTGTGCCGCGACTTCCGCGACTTCGTCCGCGTAGTAGTAGTAGTTCCTGAGATTAGCGCGTTTAACAAACAAATAAACAAACAAACAAACTCTTCAGCTTTATAATATTAGTATAGATCTAAGCCTGAGGATAACCAGAAAATACATTTCCACCACGATCGGGAATAGAATTCTGTTCCGGGAAGAGCACCTTGCCACTGTTCCAAGCATCTTACTCGACAAACATCAGGAACCTGCGAGTTTCTGTTACCATGTTGCTGAATCTGTCAACGTCTGCGGTAAGTGGTCGCGACAATTTAATAAAATGGCCCATAATTTACCCTTGTTGGAGACGGATGCGTGTAAATAACGTTCACTTGTGGCGCTAAACGTAGAATTTATTAAGATTGGTAAACAAATTTTGATTAACCTGGAGGCTATAGGAACTTTTTAAACTGCCATAGAAAATGCATGGAAATCGGCCAGAATGCTAATTCGATAGTTAAAATGGTTAAAGGAAATTTTAAATTTAAATCGCGAAATCGATAAAGAGAACTCTAAACCATAATATTTAGCTTTATAATATTAGTATAGATTTCTTCTAATTCACAACAGCTGAGATTTCATTTAGTTAGATAAAGGAGGTGCCGTGTGGTTCCCGGCACCAAAACAAAAAAGAATAGGACCACTCCATCTCTTTGCCATGGATGTCGTAAAAGCCGACTAAGGGGTAGGCTTATAAACTTGGGATTCTTCTTTTAGGCGATGGGCTAGCAACCTGTCACTATTTGAATCTCAATCCTATCTTAAAGCCAAATAGCTGAACGTGGCCTATTAGTCTTTACAAGACTGTAGGCTCTGTCTACCCGCAAGGGATATAGACGTGATTATATGTATGTACGTATGTATGTAGATAAAGGTAATTAAACTTCCCAATATATTGACCTTAACCCTACAATTCTGGTCGTAAACAATCACAGTGTGTTGGTTGGCGCGCGGCAATAAAACGTGTCGCCGCGCTGTCGGCGTGGCGTCGCGTCACCTCTGGAGATAATCGCGATCGTGAACGGGCGAGTGTCAACACTCAAGTTATACTTATTCTGGAATTCATACATACATACATACAAAAAATCACGCCTCTTTCCACTTGCCACGATCTCTGCATACTTCCTTCGCTTCATCCTTCATTCATAACTCTCTTCATGCAAGCTCGGCGGTTTCGGTTGGAATTCTGGAATTCGGTTACGTAAAATAGGTACTGTATTCAAAAAGTTATAAGTATTATTTCATTATTTTTAATTTTATCGCATGATGTTCACGTAGTGGACATAGGCTTTCCCCAATGTATCTAAATTGACGTAGTTGAATGAAACGCTGCATTGTAGTTTGTTCCGTCGCTTTTTCTACACTTGCGATACTAACTTTAATTATAAGTAATGTTTGACGTCAACGAGTGATGCCTTAATCGCAAACAACTGAAGGTTATTGTTGAAATAAATTAAATGTGTGTTAATAAGCATTTATTCATTTTAATTATAAATTAAGTGAAAAATCCTATTGCGTTTTTTTCGCGCTATTCCAGAATAGCACCGCGTGTGATTCACGCGATCTCTCGAAGTCATCGCGTTAATTCCGAAACAAAAACGAGCGAGCGCCGCCATAAATATCACTGACTAATATTAACTGCACACTCGCCGAGTATTATTAGGTCGGGAGTTAACGACTTAATTTGTACCAAAGTGTTAAACATACTTAAGAAGTTTGTACAAATTCCAATGTTAAAGATTAATCTAAGAAAGTATCTAATCCCTATGTTTAGATTTATTTCTTAGATAGAAAGTATTTGTGAGACCTATTGTGAAAGCCCTTTAAAGTGCGAATGTTGTGAGCCCTCCAACTGCAACGCTTTCGCTCGAAAGTCAGTTCAACTCCAAAGACTTATTTTGGCGACCTAAGTTGAATTAATTTAAACCCATGAACCTAATTTAAACCCATCACAAAATTCACCATTGGTTATTTGACAAAAGTGGCCAATTTTCCATTTTCTGGCTATGCTTCTATAGGATGACGAAAATGCGAATTTTATTGAGATTTCTGTTACTTGTGTATCTTACAGTTTTCAGTACATTTATTTTCTTTAAATTTCTTTGCCAGATACGTAAAAAATCTTTACTGGATACGTTGACTTAACTTTAACTTGATGCTCAACACGCCTATCAGATAATAGCATCAAATATTTCTTACAAATTTTCACAAAAGAGCATTCAAAATCGAACAATACGACGATTATAACCACATATTTAACGGTTCAACGTTACAATTCACCAATTATTAATTGCGGCATCCGGTTATAACAATGAATGTATTATTCCGGGGCGTTTATATAATCCGGTAAATCCGTTCTCGGATTGCGGCGGATAAAGAAACTGTCAAGAGTGTGTCGTGTGGGAGGATAATGTGACGCAAAAAATGGCTCGTCGCTAGCAGGGTTGAATGTAAGTATAGCGTTTCGTGAATGCTCAGCGGAAAGATTCGTGAAAAGATGACTTTAGGTGCCGTAGTGATTTAAGACATTGCATTTTTTTTTCTTTATTGTAACTTGTCATAAGTAAAACGTTATGCACCCTTCAATTTCAGCCATTAAAGTTTACGGCACCACATAAGGGCCCTTTATGGTTGCGTGTTTCCAGCCTTTTTTGTCATTTATTCTGATGCTTGGTTTCAGTCTATGTGTGGCTCGTCATTATATCTATTTTTTGATAAATGGAAGATTTTTTTCACAATTTTAATCAAATATAATCAGTTTAATTTTTTTTATCTTTATTTATTTATCAAGGGGTTCGTGACAAATTATTACGAGCAAAACTGCGGGTAGAAGCTAGTGTAGTATAGTAAGATTATTTTTTAAGAATCACGGCGGAAATACCCGCCCTCCTGCCATTTCAGGCGACAACAAAGTCGCAGTATTCAAATGCCGTTATTGATGAAATCTCCAAAAAGTCTCCGAGAAGGGCGTAGGGCTCGGTAGGGCTGCATGAATGCCCTCTAATACGCCAATTGTCTGCCGAAACCCTGCTGCTGTGTCACAATATTATGACGGGACCCTACCGACCGGCACGAGGAAGTGACAGGGCTGGCAAATTTTGAATTCTTAAACATATTTCATGTGTAACATTTTGTTGAGGATCAATAATAGTTCTTAACGAATGCAGAGGATGCGAAAGGGGTAACTTTGTCACTAGGGAACAACGAGCTAGTGCATGGTAGTAGTAGTAGTAGTACAAGGTTATGTCAGAATAAAAACACATACAAATACTCGTATTTCATAGATATATTTGATTTTAGCATTTTCTGATTCGGTTGAAAATATAATTTTAGTAACCAACTGACTTTAGGATATATGGACAAAGGATTTAAGTTTATTTATAGTTCTAATTTACTTCTGAAACTTCTCTGTCTCTGTGTCAAATATCATCAAAACGATCAAGTAGTTTTTGAGTTCATTCGTTACAACCAAAAATACATTTTTCCGCCCTTTATAATGTTAGTTAATAATTTACGTCGACAACCCTACTGGAGCGAATAATTTGACACGTGATTTGTGCATTAAATCGACCGTGAACGATTCAAAGGAATTTTGGGATCTCGGGTTGCCAAAAGACGTAAAATGAGTTCCCTGACATGAAATTATTGTGAGCATTGATGCTGTATCGATTGAATTACAATAGACTCTCGATAATATATCGAATTATCAATTCTTTCAACAACAATAATCAGGTGAATTGTTGTGGTTAAGTAGAATAATTGTTGGATGAAACTCAGTCAGTAAGGAAACATCTAGTGACTTTGTAACAAGTTTCTTTTTTACGTTGTGACTCAGACAATACTAAGAAAGACCCCGTTGTCTGAAAGGAAACGGCAATAGAGTTTAAAAACTTTTTTATCTTATACATACAAATAATAACCAACAGTCTCGAAAAGACTGGATTTAAGATTCAAACAGTGACAGGTTGCTAGCCCATCACTTACTCGTAAAGGAAGAATACCTAGTTATTAAGCCTATCTCTTAGTCGCCTTTTACGACTTTTTACTATCTTATTTCACTCTAAATAGCTGAATTATCTAGACATTCAGTAGAATTTAGGCAGTAACAAGATTTTTTAAAATTACTTACAGATGTGAAGTTCAAACTTAAAACAAGGCTGATTTTTATACAAAAGGTACAAAATAAATAAGGTACAAAATTTATACAAATTCCAGCCCCCCAAACAAACAACGCACTCTCCTCACTGAAAACATTTTATCTCTCCATCTCGCTTCATGTATGTTTAGGAATTCTAAGCGCACATCCAACCCTACTTAACATTGAAAATATTAACCTCCCTAAAGCCTCTCTTTATACTAATTACATCACCCGCCGCTACTCAAGCGCGTACTTACTGTGACACATTTTAATTTTGTTAAAACACCCTGTTAATTTAGGCGGAACACCGCCGGAGGTCGCGGGTTAATCTCTTAAGTACAATTTGCAATGAACAAGAATTGTAAATGGTGAAATAACTACGGATTTGAACCTTTCACTGAGCATCTACCGTACTCTTAATATCATTTTCGGCTGTTGATTTCTAAGCTAGAGGTACGCTTAAAGAGCTCGTAAGCGCTACCTGAGAGGTCAGTGTGAGTTTTACTCGATCAAACGCGTCGAGAAAGTAATCGCAAATTTGTATGGAATTGCATTAGTGCCATCGCGTTACCACTAGATGGCGCTGATCCAATCACATACAAATTCGCGTTTACTTGCTCGACGCGTTTGATCGAGTAAAACTCGCACTAATCCCTCTGGCATGCTTTTAAAACATGTGGCAAAGACCGTTGCGTTTGGATCCTTACATGATCAAATTAATGGATAATCAGGACAAGACAAGAGATATAATCACAGAAATAAAGTCTGCAATTTGTACATTTGTGTGCTTATTTGCATTTGTTAAAAATGCAAATAAATAAAACCAAAACGGATAATTGTTATTTCTATAGATAGGATAATGAATTTACAACCCTATACTAATTATAATAAATCTTAGTCGCACCTTTTATTTTTAGAAAACACCACGTTAGGTGCGGTATTATCCCCATTGAGAACTACATAGTAAGGTCAGATATAAAATGGTAAGCTTAGAAACAAAACAATCAGTATTAACATGGCAATATAAATAACACTCCAACTTTGTATGGAATGTATCGAGGAGTGTTACAACTGGGCAATTCTGCATCGCTGTCAATGCAGGATGCGGTTAACGCCTGCAGTTAGCGGGTTAACGATGACGTGACACACGGCCATTAAAAATGGCGTGCAAATCAGATAATTATTTTTTCTTTGGAAGTTTATCATAAGCTAAGGATAAATCTTATAATAAGCTAAGGATAATTGTTATAATTTAATGTGTAATTAGTGTTATAAAATATAGTATCGTTGAGTTAGTATCTCGTAACATAAGTTTCCGACTTATATCTATAAGCTAATCTGTATAATTGGTCCCGTATATATTTATTATTATTTTATAATTATACTTTTAAACTCAATAATAGAATGCTTTATAAGTTTTAGTCAAAGCAAATTCTATCTCCTTACATAATGACAAAAAAAAACATCTATTGTAAATTCATAAAAGTGCTTTCAATAGTAAAAGAAAGCGTTTTCTACCAGTCAACCTTATGCATTCGTCCACGATTAAGATTTAAGAGATAAAATATTTATAAATTGACGTCCGGCGAAAATGCTGCAGTGTAGTTTGTTCCGTCGCTTCTTTTTCACATGCGCTTTGAAAGCGGTAGTAAATATAATCAAACCTAAATAATGTGACGTCAAAAAGTGACACCTTGTTCCAATTTTGATTTTGATGCTATTGTTACGAAAAATGTTTTTTTTTGTATTCTACGCTTAACAGCAGTGTGTATCACGACTCGCTGTGCAGTCCAAACTAATTCGTAATTGCAGATTAACATTAACGTCGGATGTCGTAATTCGTAAAATCGAGTCTCCCCGACGGGTTTACGATCCCGAACCGCACAGCACGGCACTGTCTTACCTACATCCGGATATGCGCGTGCGTTTCAGTTTAGAAGACCGCGAGCGTCCGCGTTTGGTGAGTTGTCGTATTTATGACGCTGTGGTATATGGGTATGACCGAATAGGGATTGAATTTTTTTATATCATTTTTTATTAGCGTTTATCCCTGAGATGGATGAGGTTCATTTTAAACCTTAGTATTGTTATTTTAAGGTCTAGTGTTTTTAAATTGCAATACCAGGAAATAAGCATATTTATGTACCGTGTGGTTCCCGACATATTAGAATGGAACCACTCCATATTTTTACCATGGATATCATAGGCGAATAAGGGAATGTCTAATAAACTTAGGATTCTTTTACATTAGATGGGCTAGCATCCTATCACTATTTGTATCTCAATTCAACTTAAGCCAATCAGCTGAACGTGGCCTTTCTTTTCAAGACTGTCGGCTCTGTCTATACCGTAAAGGACATAGACGTGATTGTATGTATGTTGCGTAGTGCAAGACACATGATCCAAGCAAGGAAAGTATATATTTTTTAACAGACCTACATTATACGCCAGATGACAATAGTTGCATATTACCTGGCTTTCTTACTCCTCAATCGTGGTCATATGCCAGAACTATGGTCAACTTTTTATCTTCTTTTTCATTGTTCCAGATTGGATATCTTTGACTGCAAGAGCCTGAACACTGAGTAAGTAACAAAAACTACGTAAATTGTTTATTTAAATTTTCAACAACAACAAAATCCTAAACCTGTTATCTATCTATAGATGTTTGCTTAAATACTTGAAAAAAAAAACACAAAATTAAATAAAGTTTTTCGTAACAAAATTTAAGGTCTTATTCTAATTAGTAAATTCTTTTATACGAAATCGCGAGTAAAAGAGTTACATTTTTATTAAATTAAATATTAGGTATCTTATACCCAGCAAACGCTTAAATCTATGGTAGTTCGCGTCGCGGGCGCCTTCGTGGGCGGAAATATGCAAGCTTTACAAGTATGCAAGTACTAGTCTGACATGAGGATAGTGGGAGGCAGCCAGTGTCATGCGCACGATATACGGCCTCCATCTGTCAGGCGCCGCGGGACTGGGAGAGTCATTCTAAAATTAAATTTTGTTTGCTTGTATCAGAATATATATGTATGCCGTGTGGTTCCCGGCACCAATACAAAAAAGAATAGGACCACTCCATCTCCTTCCCATGGATGTCGTAAAAGGCGACTTAGGAATAGGCTTACAAACATGGGATTCTTTTTTAGGCGATGGGCTAGCAACCTGTCACTATTTGAATCTCAATTCTATCATTAAGCCAAACAGCTGAACGTGGCCATTCAGTCTTTTCAGCACTGGTGGCTCTGTCTACCCCGCAAGGGATATAGACGTGACCATATGTATGTATGTATGTAGACTATGTATGCACTGAATATATGAATTACTTATAAACTTTCGCGTTACATTTTACTCCTGGCAGACGGAGCAGTAGCCCGCTGGTTTTCAGTCGCTCTGTGACCACGTATCACTTAAACACGATTCGAAACGTCCGAGATAAAATTAAAGTACTGTAAGTGTGCCTTAAATACATACTTGTATTATTTATAAAACGATGAATGATTTACACGTACATGAAAATATGAATTACCACAACAAATAAATGAGGAGAATAAAAAATTACACTTGAAAAATCTTGTTCAACATAAAAGTCATGATACGATTGGCATCAACTTAAACAAATTTATCTTATGTGCGACAAAAGGAATTTCATTCGTTCATTTTTCATTCAAAATCACCCAAGCAAAACACATACAGTTAAAATACTAGATGTGATAAATAATCTAGATCGTGAGTCAATTTACATTAAACACATCAACACCTACTAACTCATTAAAGAGACAATTCAATGTATTAGCCATCGTTGTGTGCAATACATGTAAATAATAGCAAAAGCCTTGAGTTAACTTCCTCTCATTACAATGCACCCCGCATATAAAGATGCGCAGCTTGTTTAAACCAAGTCGACGGCTGATTAGCATGCCCTCGCCGTCCCGACGACCAGGATTCTGGGTAAATATGCAATTGTGATGTGTGTATCAAACGGTTTTATATTGATTTCGAGTGAATGGGAGAATTTTGCAAGATTTCGAGTGATTTGATGTAACCCACATGAAATTACTCAAAATGAAATTGAAATTATATGTCTCTGCATAAATAACTCAAAACAGGGTATAAAGATCATAATGGAGGAACGCTATTGAAAAAACGCGATACATTTATTAAAAACATAAAATTAACATAAAATCACACCTCTTTCCCGGAGAGGTAGACAGAGACTACATCTATTACTACAAATAATAAATATATCTTTGATTTTGTTGGATTTACATATGTATATTTGTGATAGTTTAATTCATGACATTGATAGCTCAATTTAAATTATATCAGATTTTTTTCAAAAGCCAACTAATATTATTCTTCACAGTAAAAATAATATGAGTTGGCATACACATTATGTATGTATGTACGAGGTAATGAAAAAAAACAATCTTGAAATCCCGGCGACACCTACACTAGTAGCCATAGCTTTGTATCTGCCCACGCCATAGTTTATCGCTTTTCCTATTGTATTCTACACAACACAATGGACAGTGTTAGTCTTGGTTGGAATAACTACGTATGTATACGTACACCCCTAGTTATTCACCTGGACTGACGTCTAGAGAAAGAAGGGGAATGTATACTCGTGCCGTGTGATTCCCGGAACAAATAATAAAAAAAGAATAGACTCGAAAAAGGCGGCTAAAGAATAGGCTAATAAACATGAGATTCTTCTTTAAGGCAAAGGGCTAGCAACCTGTCACTATCTAAATCTCAATTCTATTAACAAGCCAAAAAGCTAAACTTTCAGTCTTTTTAAGACTTTTGGCTCTGTCTACCCCGTGAGGGATATAGACGTGACTATATATATGTATGTTTCCCTACACTACTGACAAGTGATCATTCTAACAATGTCACCTCGTTATCTACAGCTGAGCAATCTTGCTGATCTCCCCCGACCAAGGTGTCACTCGCACTTAGAGTCCCGTCGCGAGGTGAACCTTCGGAGAGGTGTTTGGTTTCACGACACAGCTGCAGGGCTGCCAACAACGTGCTTTGAGTATTACTTCTTCATCAAGGCGTTAATTTCGATTAAATCCTCATTCAGGGGTGTGCATTTTGACTAAATTGTGATAGAATTGAATTTCTGAATTGTGATCCTTCATTGCATAACATCATGATATCTGTCTTAAAACATGTTTCAAAGTCAGGGATTTTTAGATTAAATAAAACTTCAGTTAAGTTTGAAAGGCAAGAATTTTTATTTAGCATAAAATTTGAAAAATAAGCAGTTGTACGAGACCTTTTTAGTTTCTGCCAGGCTAATGCCTCTATCTACGCCGTATGGGATAAAAACGTGGGTTTCTTCTTGGTAGTCTGAAAAAAAAATAAAAAACTCTACACAAATGCAAAGGTCTTAATTATGAAAATTGTTACAAAGTGATCCAAAAAAAAAAGAATATTTTATAAATAACTAGCGATCCGTCCCGGCTTCGCGCGGGTGCAAAATTATAAATGTTATTATACATAAAAACCTTCCTCTTGAATCACTCTACCTGTTACAAAAAACCGCATCAAAATCCGTTGCGTAATTTTAAAGATTTAAGCATACAGACAAACAGACTAAAATAGCGACTTTGCTTTATACTATGTAGTGATCGTACTTTATAAACCGACGTTGCTAACCCTTAGCAAGGTTAGAGCCTTGCAGAAACCTGATGCCTTCCAATTGAGGGCACTTTACACCTAATGCACCCCGACTTCATGATCTTCGGGTTTCGGCAAACAGACAGATACATAAATTACCGTTGATAGATAATGAGGGGTGCAGGTTTCTAATTAAACTGGCTTTCTCCTGTGACTTTTCATGAGAATTTTGGGAAATTTTATTATTGTCTCGACGTTCACTTTAATGGTACGATATTTAACTTGCTTTTCTTTTCAGATATTTATATACATTATTATTATATGCCTTCTCTTCCGTCCCATGCGGGGTAGACATAGTTAAAGGTCTTGAAAAAACTTACCTTGATTAGACTATTATTTATTAAACTTTATCACAAACATGAACACGGAAGCCTTCAAACCTGTAAACATGCTGAAGGCTGTGCAATCCATACTAACGGTATTATTGAATCTGTGATGTGCTTCAATAAATCTTCATCCAGTTGACTCGGGAGATAGCTGCGGTGCAGTTTGTTACCGCTTCTTCTAAACGCTTTGGAAGCGGCCGAAACAAGTAGTAAAGTAATTTAATTGACGTCAGCCAATGTTGTGAAACCAAAAGTTATGAAAAGGTTTTAAATGCCCCATAATAATGAATATATCTATTTTTTTTTAATAAACTTTTAAGAGTTACAAGCCTACTTTTATCTACCTTAAATTCCCTGACGTTTATAAAGAAGTAATTATAAACGTCAGGGTTTTTTTTTTATTTTCTTATTCTAACTACAGCCGCTTTGAGTGAAATACTAACTATAAACATAGGATATAAAATGCAAAGTTTTTTTATTCTGTGGCAAAGACCACACTGACATACAACAAACAGTTCAAACAAGCGCCATCACCACGCAAGTCAAACAAAATCTGTCCGTCTGTTTGTACGTCTCGTCGCCAGTTTGCGCGTTTATTCGTCAATTACCTTATACGTCAGAAACATATCCCAAACACGACCCGACCGTTACCCGGCGTTTGCTAAAACAATACTTTATCACAAAATAATTATAGAGTAGAAGTATCCCATGGATTAAACAACAAATTTAATTAAAATAAAAAATAAACACCATATATATCAATCCTGGATTCGATTTGATGAGTTCGTCGTAAACCGTGTGATTATGTTTAAAATGATATCACATTTTTATTTTAAGGCATTGTGGCGATATCTATACGCCACAAGTCACAAGAATAAAAATAAAACACGCGACGCTATCAGTCAAAAACAGCGAAATACCTAAATCACGCAAGCAAAGATTTCACGGATTGAAGATTAGATTATTAGGTAAGTTTAGTCATTAGATTGGATGCGGAATCTTCGTTCTTTATGTGTATTTATTGGGCCGAAATATCTAAAGGTATATTTCTGTACCTTCTTTGCTTTTACAGTCGACATTAAAATCGTAAGCCTTTACAATCATCACCACAAAATTAAAGCAAAAACGACCATATATTAATAGACTTAAGAATTATAAAAATAGCAAACTTTAAATGGCAAAGTAGAAGCCAGTGAGTAAATATGGATGCTTGTTGGATGCCATTTATGGATTGTGTGACTACAGGGAACATACGGGTGCGAGTCAGCAAAACTGCGGTAGTTTCTATTAAAATACTCGGCACGTAAGTTGATCCAAAATGGCGGCGGTTTGCGTTAAAATTATATCATACATAAAAAATATATATACTTATATATATTCTAATTTCTAAAATCTACTGAAAATTAAACGTTGTCTCTCTTTCATTAGCCTTAATTTTCATTCTTCTTTTTCATTAGCCTCAAAGTTCAAAATCAGAAAGTCTAACTGACCCCTTTTATTAATACATGTGTCACCAATTTAGTTTTAACTCACAATGATCAGATGTTTCATTTCTGTATTTCAAATTGATTACAGCTTTATTGTAAGACAGTGATGACGCATTACTCTTAACGTAATGGACTCCTACCGAGAACAATAACATTCATTAACACTTAATTAAACATATGTTAACCAAAACTGCAAAACAACGGGATATTATTGTGAGAATAGACTGGAATATGAATTTTGTCGTGACATACAAACGCACATAAATTTGTGATCGTGTTGATGATATATTTTGATAGGGCTGCACTTCATTGAAATATATGTAATGTATACCTAATACATATAATTTATTTATTTTTAATTTAACTAATATAAATTATATTAACACCACGAATACATTGGGGGAGTATAATTGCTATACTTAAAAAAATTGGACACGTAACTTTATTGACAATCAATAGAAAAAAAAAACTTTACTTTTTACCAGTAGACCTAATATTTTATCATGTTTCATAAGTATAACTGAGCTTATCAGACGCAGTAAGTTAATACTCTTCTTGCACATCTATTGATTAGACATTTTTTCATTGCGTGTATAAGTAAATTCATCCGTTTTTAAAACCCTTGAAATTATAGCAGCCCTACTAAAGGCCCACATATGCCAGTGTCTTCACAAAATATGTGCGGTCGTCCCACATAAATCTGTCAAGCGCGGCCGTGCGCGCGCGCAAGTGCGAGCAAATCGGCGCGCGTTAGCCTGTCATCGGCGGTCCTGCAGGATGCGCATGCTGTTACTGTGTTGTAAATAAATACAATTTTTTTTCCTGTAAGAATACTTAAATGTTTGAACCGTCACTGCCATTTTTAGTAATTATATTGGGTACACGCAGTTGTGGGCGCATTTGGAGCTATGGTGCAACAAACAAATACACATTTTTTTTATATATATTTGGATGACCAACAGCAAGTTTTACAATCATTAGATTTTTTAATATACATTCAAGAGCCAATTATAGATCTTCACCAATAAAAACAGTTTAAAAAATAAAATGCCAAACTGTTGCATCTTCTCCCTGCAGACGAGACCGGGTCTGCCTGACAATATAATCTTAGATTGGCTAAGCGAACTTAATTCCGCAACCTTGGAGGGGAAATCAACCTACCAAAATCGAGTTGCCTGGACGTGAAGATTCCCCACGATTTGTTTATACCGTAAGAACATCGTTTGGCAATCTACGAGTAACTAATAGTTAATATTGTTTATGGTACGTAACTAAGTTAGTCGTCGTAAGATTTGAACCTGGTACACTTAGGCGACGGGCTAGCAACCTGTCACTATTTGAATCTCAATTCTATCTTAAAGCCAAATAGCTGAACGTGGGCATTCAGTCTTTTCAAGACTGTTGGCTCTGTCTGCCCCGCAAGGGATATAGACGTGACCATATGTATGTATGTAATAACTTGTTTAATTACTAAGATTATTACATTAATTTCAAAACAACTCAGCGGTTGTGTGTGGTATAAACATCGCCTCCAAAGGCCATTGTGTCGAATAGTTTGCATAATTTATCTCGTCGAAAAGGAAACATTAGTCCATCGGTATTCGCGGACAAAAGACATAGATCTAACTAGACCCCGCCAGTGTAAGTGCTTAGAATCTTCTTCTTTCTCCTGGCATCAGTCACGATTTCAGGTCCAGTTGTTCTTAACGCTTTGGAGAGCTCGGGTGTGTATTTTATTATAATCTCTTGTATTATATAAGCTTTTTACACGAAACAAACCCCGCTTAACGCACCCTTTGCTAGAGAACCTAACTCATATTACTAAAAATGACAAATCACGTGGCTAAATATTATAGTAACCAATGTTCCTTCCTGACCTTGAATTTCCGAAACTTTTTCATGCTGGAACAATTGTGTGTAAAATTAAATTAAGAGAAAGGTATTTCAACTTGCGACCTGTCACTATCTCAATCTTAATGCCATATTTTTTTTACACATCATACTTTCGATATTTTTAAAGACTTCGCCTTCCCTGTTAAATATGATAAAGTTTATTTAATGTTTCACTTATTTTGCCCTGTTGACTTTACAGTAAGCAAAATAACTTGTCACACTTGTTACAAATTATGTGGCGATATCTAGCTAGATCTATATCTATGATGTGCAGTCATCCGAAGCGCAACCGTGATTCACAGCTATTTAGATGATATCGTGACGTTCTCACTAATTGTGTCATAGTTAGCATTTGGAATAGACCACCCACAGGGCTCAGGAGATACCTGGGTCTAATTCCGTGCGCCTAGGCAAAGTGACACAAATAAATCCGGATCTGTGTCATACTTGCATATAAACATACATGTGTTCACGTCTTTATACGGGGTAGACAGAATCTTGATAAGACTGATACAATCAGCTCGACATATGTAGGTATAAACATAAAATTTATGATGGAATTGAGATTCAAATAGTGGCATTTTGATAGCTCATCGCCTACAAGAAGAATCCCAAGTTTATAAGCCTATCCCTTAGACATAAATAATAAAATGCTCATATTTAAAACATAGGGAAGAGCTTAGGGGTAGACTAGTAGTAACAGCTGTACTGTAGTCTTCCGCGCAGATCCGGCCAATCAAGAAAAAAGCTTATATACTTAAGAGTTTCCATTTCATCCTCCTAAAGTCATTCCCCACTCGTGATTTCGTTTTTTTTTTCAGAAAACATCTTCAATAAACAGGGAAGCACTAGATGAATGTGCTTCTACTCCCTTATCCGTGTCCAGAAACGATTCCAAAGTGTCGGTAACTACACGGCAAAGTTTTTAGAAGACCGAAATTCAAAGAGTTTAGCCGCCAATACACGGCTATGATAGCTCATTTTTTCAAAAAGGTGATCACCTCACGGTGATAACATGATCACATTCCACAGATAATCTTCGTTGTACAGTTAATTGGTTTCGGCGTGGCGGCTAGTTTGAAGAGTATGATTGATTTAACGTGTTCTGTACGGAGTAAAAACACTGCATGTTCAAATCATCATCTCGTTTCATCTTCCTAGCAGATGGTACGGTCAGCAAAATAAATTATGAAAATCAATTTTAGGTGTGATTTGAATCTCAATTCTATCTCATAGCCAAATAACTGAACGTGGCCTATTAGTTTTTACAAGACTGTTGGCTCTGTCTATCCCGCAAGGGATATAGACGTGATTATATGTATGTATGTATGGTAACATATAGTATACTTTCATACATACATACATACATAAAATCACGCCTCTTTCCCGGAGGGGTAGGCAGTGACTACCTCTTTCCACTTGCCACGATCTCTGCATAAATCTCTTCATGCAAGCTCGGCGGTTTACTATACTTTCATATTCATATTAATTTATTTACCAACTAAGTGTAGGTACATTCTTAGAATTCTTAGGTCTTAAAATTAGGAATGGAGCTTATAACTTAGCAACCTTTTACAGGCATGGCAAGTAGGCGTCCTAATGCCAGATAACAGTATTTTTCCTTAAATTAACTTATACTATAGAATTAGCCAAATAGCTGAACGTGGCCGATCAGTTTTTTCAAGACTGTTGGCTCTGTCTATCCCACAAGGGATATAGACGTGACCATATGTATGTATGTATGCTATAGAATTAAAATAAAAGAAAATTATTTTCTTATAAAGTCATCGTTTGGTATATCATATTTTAAGACCGACTGACTGACTTACATACATGAATTTAATCACGTTTTTTTTTCGTTTACGGGGTAGACAGAGCAAACAGTCACGCAAAAACTGAATGATCACGTTCAGCTTTATGGCTAATTGATGGAATTGAGATTCAAATTTCAAGATGAAACAGACTAAAGCGCAACTTGTTTTGTTAACTGTACGTACTAGTAGGTACAGATCTGCAAAATTCGTTTCGCAAATATTATCTTGCTTCATAATAAATCTAGCGGGCTATAGTCATACAGACTACATCTTATATACTGAAGAATATATGGCTATCAATCACATAAATTACTCCGGTAGTGTCAGAGATTTAATAAGTTCGAGTAGATCTAACAATTTTTTTTGAAGCATGACTTCAAGTACTGATACCAAATAAATCTTTTATATATAGTACCTAGTAGTAATCTTGTATAGTTTAATACCTGTATTTTCAAATAAATTTTAGTAAAAAATGTTTCAGTGGTAACATACATAAAATCACGCCTCTTTCCCGGAGGGGTAGTATTGTAATTGTTACAATATATAATAAATAAATAACTTTGTAATCGGTTGCAAGTTCCCGTTGGAAATATAAAGTAAGAAAGAGCGAGAAGATTTGATTAAAAAAATACACTAAAATACCGACAGGAAACCTAGTACAGAAACTAGATACACAATAAATTCTAGAAATAACGACCTAAATAAAAGCCATTAACTTGCAGAAGGCGTTAAAAGAAAATGCAGTAAGTATTTCATGGCCCAAACGGTGCGGCGCGGCGTGGTAATGTGTCCGTTTGTATACAACTACCCGCGATACAAATTGTGTGCTACGGAGATGCCGTGAAGATAGCATTTAATTGCGATTCGTTTATTGCATATGCAACTGATGTGCGTTTGTTTGTAATATCTTTATTACAAGAAATAGTACATAGTTGCTTTTGAGTCCCATGTTTATATTGGGCGAGTAGAATGGACAGTAAGTCCATGTACTCCAGAATAGTAAGTATTTAAAGTTCGGAAATGAGGCCTAAACAAGTGTACTTATTATAATTTAAAAGTGTTGTTAATAAGTCTTTCTTACATTCTGAAGATTTCTAATTAAAATTTCTTTCTTTTTTAACATACCGGAATCTCTTTAAGACGACATAATTATTCTATAAGTAAGATAAGGTTCGACTGGGAGAGAACGCCTATTGGCATGAAGTCCACCTGTTGTACATTTTACGTGCAATAAATAAAACAAATAAATAAATAAGGTAAGAAAGATAGAATCTAAAACCTTTATACCACATGAGGTATTTCTTTCCGTCGCCGACCAAATATATTGCTTCTCTTACGATTTAAGACACTAAGAAATTATTAATGGGATTGACGTTCGCCTATTGTAAGTATTTAAATAACATTCTTTTAGAAATTTGTAATATTATAGTTCGTAGCCAATGTTACTGAGTGGTCAAAAATAGAATTTATGGCCTGGGGCTATTATGATGTGTATCTTTTATTTTGCAGTCAGAGTTAATGAGCAGATGTCAAATTCGATGTCATTTTAAAAGACTATTCCTAGCAGAACGTTATATTTGTTAAGAATAATGAAATGTCTAACGCTGTCTCGGTATTTGGCAAAGATCTCCCTATTTTTTCATGCTAACTATCATTCCATTTATTCAGAGCTATTACGCCACCGCTTATCATAATAGTGGTTGATTAATCAGTCAGAGGTAAATATATAAAATATTTCTTTCACATATTTAAAAGGCAAAAGGGGGATGAATAATATATCCATCATGGCGTAAGTCCCAGTGTCCACGGTGTGACTTTTTTACCTCATGATCGACCGATTACCGATATGATCTTACACCAGAACCGTATAAACAAATACAGCAAATTAAGCAAAATACTTTATAGACACCAAAGTAGGTTTTTTATAATATCAAATTCTTACATACTATACAATACAAATTGTCTTTATTGCCCATAAAAAATACATATGTAGTGGAAACATACATAATTAATATGTTGAGCAAAGGCGGATTTATCGCTAGGCAATATCTTCCAGCCAACCTTTGGGTAGTGAAAGGTAAAACATGGAACCGGGAGCATAATTAATACATTATGTAATAATAATAACAAGTTAGTGCTTATCCTCATAGTACTAAAAGATCTACATAAACATAGATCTACATATTTGTTGCAATTACATCATGCCATTCTCTTTGAATAAATTTAAATACCAACAGTAACAGCTCGCGTCATAACGCCATAATGGATTTTAGTGCGGCGAGCGAATAAACCTTTTGCTGTCAAAATATTTGACGATGGCTGCCGGCGCAAGCGCATTGTGGGGTTTAGAGTCGGCCATTTTGATTTTAATAAGGCCATAAATTCAATTGGACCAAACCGGATAATAACTGGCCTTATTTACGATTAGCATTTGTAATGATTGTGTAATGTAGGTATTTATTTGTGTACGCATAATGGACCTCCTAGAAAAGTATAGCACGAATATGTGAAACAACTATAGAATATTTTTTATGTAGCTTGTTGAACTTAATTATTATAGTGGTAGAAGAAATAATTTTTTCAATGACTTATGTCGGAACTCGTGATTTAATAAGACTTTTGTGAAGTATACATTTAATTTTGGTCATCAATGAAACTCAGCAAGAAGCATATTATACTATTTGTATGGATGTTATGAAATTTATTTTCCTTTTTTTTTTGTAAAACAAATACAAAGGGTCTATGAGTTATTTTCGATAGTGTAGCCTAAACTCCTTCAAAATATGAAAGAAAAAAATATATTTTCAATTTTCCCACAATATCCGACGCCTCTTAAGATTTTAAGTCTGTGTTATGAATATCAATAAGGCGAATGCTTCTTAGAATAACAATCAGGTTATCACAAAAACCAACAACCCGTTTAGCGGCCGCCATAAAAACGCGCGTTTTATTCCTTTTGTTTCAATCAACATGTTTTTTAGCATGTGCTTTAATTAATAATATTTAATTATTGGGATAGAGGTTATTATTGTTTATAATAGATGCTCTGTCGTTAGGCAAATTCCAAAAAAACAGACAAAATCCAAGTTTTCAGTTAAACCTATTTTCGATTATTTGCATATGCTGTATTGCATTTAGATAAAATGAAATATGATTCATTTAATTTTTTTTATGAATTACATACATACATAAAGTAAATAAGTAAATGTTTTATTGTTCAATAAAGGAGCACTATACAAATATAAAACAGTAGCACAGTACAAAGGCAGGCTAATTCCTGAGCACACGCATGTTTCCCGGAAGGATAGGCAGAGACTACACTGTGCACAGGCCACAATTATTGCACAGGTACTCTTCTTTCGCTTCATCCACATTCATCACTATCTTCATGCATGCATCAGCGTCCATTCCTAAATTTGTCCATGATTGATTGGATTTTTAATAGACAAACATAACTCCCACTATGTTCTTCTTATACCTATTTCCCACGGCATATCAATATCCACAATAGGACATATTCAGCATGGATGTTTTTTAGTCTTTCACGCAAAAACTACTGAACTGATTACGATGTTTGATATGTAGGTAGCTGAAGACCCAGAAAAAATACATAGGCTACTTTTTATCCCGATTGATAGGTCTTCCACGCGGGAAAAGTCGCGGGCGGCCTCTATAATCTATTACAGTAAATTATAAAGATTTAAAACCGTAATGGTATAAACTCTCAATTAAAGAGCGTCCAGATTGTACCGACTACTAATTGGTGTTGAACAAACACAGTAATCGCTGCTCTGGGCTGTGGGCTCATAAAATTCGTGTTAATAGCCCATCGCCCGGCCCGTAACGCCTCCGGAGGCTTAAGAGGAAAGATACAGGCTACTTCGTGAAATTTATAACTGGTTTCAATCATTCGTTAGAGTGGACACGATGAATGTTGAAATATTCGAACATTCTAAAAGAATAAATAGGTATGTCTTGGATGGGCATATGATATCTTCTTCTTCAGCGTCGCTAACCATCAGGTAAGATGTACCTAAGACAAATACCTTATCTAATATTGAATATTAAAATTTATATAGTCACTGTTTGTTTGAAGTTATTGAATTGCGAGCATCCTTCTCTATTAAATATACATATCACGTCCCTTGCGGAGTAGACAAAGTCAACAGTCTTGAAAAAATTAAAGGCTACGTTCAGATATTTGGCTAAATGATAGAATTGAGATTCAAATAGCGACAGGTGAAAATGGAGTGGTCCAATTCTAAAGTGCCGCGAACCACACGGCACATCATAGATATTTATTTAAACAGATGCGAAATGATTTTCTTACTAACATATAATACTAATCATGACTTAGATGATAGTTCATCTATCTATACTTAATATTATAAAGCTGAAGAGTTTGTTTGTTTGAACGCGCTAATCTCAGGAACTACTGGTTCGAATTAAAAATTCTTTTTGCGTCGAATAGACCATTTATCGAGAAAGGCTTTAGGCTATATAACATTACGCTGCAACTACTAGGAGCGAAGAAATAATGGAAAATGTGAAAAACGGAGGAAATTATTCATCCTTGAGGGCTTCAATGATGCCCAAAGAACTATTCCACTAGCAGCTAGTCTACAATATATCTCATCCGAGGATGCCACTGCCTAATCTTAACACAACATGTTAAGTTTTATTAACAGCAGATTTTTCCCTTTTAAACTCGGGATTGACACTTTACAGCAGTGAAATTTCTTGAAGGTGCATAATTGTTAAACCCTGTAGAGGTCGCTAGACCTTTTGTTTCAATTTAGTAGCTGTCTACTACATCTACAGAAAGAGATAGAAATGTCCTTTTCTACTCTGCCCAAAACCACGATTCCCTACCTATTAGCATAAAATTTTGTGTCATAATTTTACATGGCATACCTTTGTTTAGCCTAATAATTGTTACGCGTAATATTATTTGGCATAACTTTTTAGGCATATTATCTATTGAAAAAGTATGCCAAAAACCAATTATGCCAATAAACTACTATGACAAAAAATAGTATGCGTAACTCGTTATGCCAAACTAAAATAGTACAAAAAATTTTAGTCGAATGAAAGTGATCCCCAAAACCACACCTTAGGAGATAAAATTTATACATATAAGTGACATTTCAAATGTCTCATTCACTTGCAATAACTATTGTGCTAAAATATTTTCTTATTATATACACCCAACTCGAAACGAAATATAACAATAGCCGGTGACAGATTACCGAGATACGACGGAGCCATCCTCCGGACCCTTGTTATACGATTATCTATCGATTATTGTCCACAAAAAATCATCGATTGTTGTTGTTCACAATTCCAATTCATAATAATCCGACACGTCAAAACATTTGACGCGTAGACTGAGCGACAAAAAATGTGAGTCGGTTTAAAAGATTTAGTAGAATAAAAATATTTTATTTGATTTATTCTGTCTAGAATTATGTAAATAATATTGTTTTTTTACACTTCTATACTTAATAAATGCAATTAATTTACTTGTTTAAATTTCTAATAATACATAATCACGTCTATATCCCTTGCGGGGTTGACAGAGCCATCAGTCTTGAAAAGACTGATAGGCCACGTTCACCTGTTCGGCAATATCTTATAATATCATTTATATTTTAAGTTACGCTCATACTTGTTATTATTAATGCGTAAATATATCTCTTCATATCTCTGTTATGCACGGTGAAAGAGCTCGACCGATTTTGACGAAATGTATAACTTTTCCCAGAAATTCGAAGCGTAGGTCCTGTCAAGAACTATTAAAATATAATTGCTAAACGTTATTACTATTTTGTTAGCGACAACAATTAGGTATTTTAATGCAATAAAAATAAGCTAATCAAATATTGATCACGTTGATTTTGTATTTTTTTTTAATTTCCTTCATTGCTGACTGCGTGGGAGTCAGTTGAATGAAACATAAAATTACTTATTAATTGAAACGTCAAAATAATAACGAGTGCCGCGCATAAACAGAGGAGGATCATGTTCGATTAAGCAACGTGCAAATATCAATTAATCATATTTTTTTTTCTTACTACACTAACACTTCACTAAACACTGGATCAATTCGGTCACGTTAATTGACATAACCAGCCATTTTATGGTCATACAAAAAAAAATTATAATTAAATAAAGGAAATTTTCAAATTTATTCGTCATTTTATTAAAATACCAGCTTTTACCCGCGACTTTGTCCGCCACATTATCCTTGAAATTTGTTTATTCACTCATTCACTCGTTCACTCATTAACTTATTTGTTTACTATGCGTATTTTATATTGCTTCAAAATTACTTGAAAATTTGTTAGAAGTTTTTGCGTGAAAAATTTACAGACACACACCTAACACATCCATTCAAACCTTCGCATTAAAAATATCATAGTAGGAAGTAGGATATTAGTAGGATTCATATGATGTTAACACTATGTTTGAGACCAAGATAGTAACAGAGTCTTACTATAATAATGAAAATATTTATAGGATGACTCAATAAAGTCATTTAAATAGTCCACAGTGGCGCCCCCACTAAAACAAATTACCTGCAATTCCGAGAAGTCACAAAATCAGTGATGTCACTCTGCGTCACTATTTTGAAAACGTTATCGATGTCCCAACACTATTGACTTTTGCTTTAACATCGACTTGTTGGTTTTTGCCCTTTTTTGTGACATCCGGATTATTCGATAGATTTTATCTCTGATTCCAGGTAGCCTCATGTGGTGTTGAGGTGACGCTAGGGAATATAATAAGAAATTGAAATTGTGTAGTATTTGTTTTGGCGTACCTAAACAATGAAAAGATTTAATGAGTTTTTAATTTTGTCAATCGTTTTGAGAATTTTATACGCACTAGATTCTTTAATCGTCTCCTGCGACATCAAGGAAGTGATAGAACCATCTTTTCAAAATTAGTAATACTCTTATTCAATAGTAAAATTGTACCTTATTCGAAAGACTTGCATGAATAGAAAGATAGAAAGCAAAAGAAATACGAAAATGTAGTCTCTGCCTACCCCTCCAGGAAAGAGGGTGCGTTTATGAATAAATACGTCTGAAGAAAAGACCGAAGATTGTTTGCTACGAAATACGAATCGAATTTCGCTGTACAAAGATTCCATCAGAAATCATAAAGGCGGAATAAAAACAAACTCACAGGTAACGGAGGCTGTTTCCATCATACACGCAAAATAGTGATATATATGAAAATGCGGTTGTTTTCGCTCCTTATTGAATCCTCGGGGACCCAGGAACTAGAGTACTTCGCGTATTATGGCTTGAGTTACGTGACTCAATGTACAATAGAAACATATTTATTACTTATGTATATATTACATAGTATGTAGGTTAATATGGACTATGGACCCCTCGTCTCCAGAAAGGACGCAACAGGACCAGAAACAGAATAATTTTTTTATATTTTAGACTAGCGAATCGCCCCGACTTCGCACGGGTCGCAGTTTTAAATATAAATCGTTCTCAAAAAATCCTCTTTCCATCAATTCCAAAACATTTCAAACGGGAACAAATTCCGTATACAACTTATACATTCAGACAGTAATAGATAGATAAAAAAGAGAGACTTTACTTTATAATGTATATTTCTTTTGTTACAGATTGGCTTGAGAATATTGAAGATTTTGGACTCAGAAAGTAAGTAAATATTCTTATTTGTAAACTCAAAATTATAGACAACAGAAATGCGACAAAGTTTATTTGAAACGAAATAAACCACTAAAGCAATTATAAAATACTTATAATACCTAAAACAAAAAATTAACAAAATCCATTGGACGCTGTACCAATCCCTATAAATTACAATAACAGCTTTATAATTGTTAATTAACTGAAAGATATCGTATAATTAGCCCGTTCTAATTAGAATTAAGTAGAGTATTTCATAAAATATTCAACTTGAATAAAGGATGCTGATAACTTTGCGATACGCCCGGGTGGTACCGGATTGTGCAAAGAATAAGTAAGACATAGAAGAGAGTAGACTGTGATGAGTTTCTACCTAAGATTATATTTTGGTCAGTCATTTTTAAATTCTCTAGAAAGAGGGTGCAACCGGGAATGCGCGAAGATGAGAGAGATCAGAAAAAATATTTTTTAAGTGTGTTAAATGTGAGACAATAACTCTTATTTGTTTAGGTACTACAAAATTTAAAAAAACGTGCAATATTTTAACAATCGGTTTAAGTGTTTAGCCAATTTTAAATCATAATTATACATACATACATATGGTCACGTCTATATCTCTTGAGGGGTAGACAGAGCCAACAGTCTCGAAAAGACTGATCGGCCACGTTCAGCTATTTGGCCTAATGATAGAATTTAAATTCAAATATTGATAGGTTGCTTGCCCATCGCCCAAAAAAGAATCCCAAGTTCGTAAGCCTATCCCTTAGTCGCCTTTTACGACATCCATGGGTAATAGATCAAAATTATTTTGGTTATAATTCCACACATAAATAACCCTGAATCATTCTAAATGTGCCGTGTGGTTCCCGGCACCAATACAAAAAAGAATAGAACCACACCATTTATTTCCCATGGATGTTGTAAAAGGCGACTGAGAGATAGGCTCACAAACTTAGGATTCTTTTTAGGCGATAGGCTAGCAACCTGTCACTATTCGAATCTCAATTCTATCATTAAGCCAAATAGCTGAACGTGGCCATTCAGTCTTTTCCAGACTGTTGGCTCTGTCTACCCCGCAAGGGATATAGACGTGACCATATGTATGTATGTATGTTATTCTAACATGAGCTTCTACATCTACTTTATCTTTATTTATTTGACGAAATATCGAATTCGTATTGAAATAACTAGTTCTACATTCATTCATGTTTTTTAATGTAGACAATGTGTATTCGTCCATGATTTAGTTTTAAGAGATCTATATTTGTACATTGACGTCCGATGAAAATGCTGCAGTGTAGTTTGTTCCGCCGCTTCTTCTACACATGCGCTTTGGAAGCGGTAGTAGTTATAATTAGATTTAAGTGATGTGACGTCAATAAGTGATACCTTGTATCCAATTTTGAAAATAAATCTATTCTATTCTATACAACGAGTTGATCTTTGAACGTTATCAGGACAGAAGCATCAGGTCGCAATTCCTCGCGTGCAGATTCTGGATAAGGTGACCGCCGCGCCGGAGGCCGTCCGACTTTGTTTTTGGACTTATTTCGCCAAGTCTTGCCCCGGGGCGACTTCCCAACGTTCTGTTTGAACTTATTGACAATATTCTTAGTTTTCTGTCATGTGAGTTTCCATGTCAATAGATTCTGCGTATAACTAAACATGTAGTATAAGTCTTTCAGTAACCCTTTTTCAACGTTATTAAGTGTACTTCACGGCGGGCTATTTGAACTTATTGACAATATTCTTAGTTTTCTGTCATGTGAGTTTCCATGTCAATCGATTCTGCGTATAACTAAACATGTAGTATAAGTCTTTCAATAACCCTTTTTCAAAGTTATTAAGTGTACTTCACGGCGGGCGTATCAGCCGTTTTTATCTTTTCTTAATTATTAAAATAAAATATTGCGGTGCATGAGTACATTATAATTGTGTGTTTCCTGAATGAAAATTAATATATAAAATAGGACTACTCCACCTCTGCCCCATGGATGTCGTAAAAGGCGACTAAGGGATAGGCTTGTAAACTTGGGATTATTCTTTTAGGTGATGGGCTAGCAACCTGTCACTATTTGAATCTCAATTCTATCATTTAGTCAAACAGCTGAACGTGGCCTTTCTGTCTTACAAGACTGCTAACTCTGTCTACCCCGCAAGGAATATAGACGTGACTATAGGTATGTTTTTTTTCTATCATCGTACAAGTATTAGACATTTAGCCGTAATATAGATAAATGCTCACAGATCGTTTGTATTTCAATGAACAAATCAGTTTCTTTGACTCAAGATAACATTATCAGCTATCTGTTATCGCAGGCGATAAGGTCACAAGGTCACAACCCCATTATCCAAATCCAGTGGATAACGTTATTTCATTCATTAAATCAGCTGATTATGTAACTGTTGAACTAATTTAGAATGAACGATGAATGAAGTAGGTTTTATTCTGCTAACTTTTGATTGCGATTTTATACGATTTTAAAAGATTAGTTTTTCCCGATACCTACCTTTATGATTTATGTATAAGACTGACAGCAGACAGCTGTTTGGCTTAATGATAGAATTGAGAATAATTGCAGGTTGCTAGCCCATAGCCTAAAAGAAGAATCCCAAGTATATAAGCAATATCCCTTAGTCACCTTTTACAACATCCACGGGGAAAGAGATGGAGTGATCCTATTGTTTTTTCTCTTGGTGCCGGGAACCACACGGCAACATCATGATGAAATCTTTATATTTAGGCAACCTGGATGTGTAACCATATGTGATTTAGTGCCACTTCTGTCTGCCCTATGTTAAAAATGCGGTTAAAAATGGTTAACAATTACATATTCTACTTGAATGTTAAATTATTATGGTTCGTAATTATAATGATGAATGAAAACAGGTTGACTAAGCGGATATACAAGGAGAGTGAGGGAAAGGTCGGAGTGGGAAGACCTAGACGAACGTATCTTGATCAAATTAAGGACGTCCTGGTAAAGGGTCAGGTCAAAAGTACCCGAAACCGCCGAGCTTGCATGAAGAGAGTTGTGAATGTGGATGAAGCGAAGGAAGTATGCAGAGATCGTGGCAAGTGGAAACAGGTAGTCTCTGCCTACCCCTCCGGGAAAGAGGCGTGATGTTATGTATGTATGTATGTATAATTATAAATTTTTACCATTTATACAATTTTGCATTAGTGTGGATTGAATACATTAACCTAAGTACCAATTATAATAATTCCATGACTCTTAACTTGAAAACTCTAACACAATGAAAATCGATTCAACATTCGATTTCGAATAGATACAATCGACGAAATCTCGAGTAAGCCGATTATCGTCGACTCTGATTTCCATATAATTGAGTATTTGAGCAACGTTTGGCGTGTGATTTTTGTGACCTCTGACGACATATGTCGATCCTCATGTTTATTCAGTGAGACTTTCCTCCTAAACTCCGCTGAATATGTAAAGGCTTACAGTTCAGATGGGATAAATGTTATCTCAATATACATAAATATATATATATATATACCACTCCATCTCTATCCCATGGATGTCGTAAAAGGCGACTAAGGGATAGGGTTACAAACTTGTGATTCTTTTTTAGGCGATGGGCTAGCAACCTGTCACTATTTGAATCTCAATTCTATTCAGTCCTTTCAAGACTGTTGGCTCTGTCTACCCCGCAAGGGATATAGACGTGAACATATGAATATATATACATATATATCAATATACATATATATGAAACCCTTTCTTTTTCCATTCCGATCACATCCTTAGCAGGGTACACTGTAACCTTGTGGATTCGGCCACAATCCATAACGTTTCATAACAATACGATGACTCGATACTAATCTAGGCACGTAATCCGATTTGTGCTATCATCGAGATGTGATCTCGTCGCGACTTATAGGATTGTCTCACACTGCACAGTTCGTGACGTACGTAACTTAATACCAAAAATATATATATAAATAAAAAAAAACATTAATTTTGGGCCTAACCCTAATAAATGTTAGTTATATAATGCACTCGATACTAATAACAAACATGACATGACTCGAACTAAAATGTATTGTAGTAGATCTCTCGCTCGATTAAGATACTTTAAAAAAAAAAGAAACAATTTGTTGTTTGTTTTTTTTTCTTACATTTTTTTATGAATTATAAATAACTAGCTTTCCGCCCGCGGCTTCGCCCACGTGTAATTCGGTTATATATAGCGTTTTTTAATGATCTCGACAGGGCTTTTTCTTCCACAGGCTGAAATCTTGTTACAACTGGAATTAAATATAGCCTGTGTTACTCAGGGATGATGTAGCTTTCTGACAACTCGTGATAGTTAATAGAAAATAAAATTCGGGTGTTTTATTTATGCATACCGATTACGCCGAGATTTATGGACCGATTTACGTGATTCTTTTTTGTTCGGTAGAGTATACTTTCAAGTTGGTCCCGTTGTTACCTAGTCAGGATCTGATGATGGTATTCCAGGGAAATCAAGGGCAAACCTCAAATTTACAGGCAATTTACGTTTTTGACAATTTCATAGATCTGTTTAAGTATTTGCGTCTGATAGTCATCATCCCATGTGAATGTGCTGATGATGGAAGGTACAACTCCTCAACGGTTAGGAGTTGAAAGAAAATTCTTACGAAGTTATACGTACATGTGAGGCTATTAGGTTGACCTGATAATAAAAAATAAATCTCATTAACGTTAAGAATTTAGGTGAAAATGGATGCGGACAAATTTCGTCTCTTCACTTGTTTCCTTTTAGCTGTTTGTATGGGTAGTGTTAACACAAAATAGGGATTTAAAGGCGTGATGTTATTAATGTTATGCATGTATGTACATAATTATGTATGTTATTATGTATGTTAAAGAGACGACTAAAAGTTGTCATGCAAAGTCTTTTTTTTTAAGGATGGGAAATCATCAAATGACCTCTCCCGCTCTGGGTGGAACGGAAGGGAGTGTCAGACTTTTACTGACTAAAACCCACCTCGTTCCTTCAGTTGCCCTTTGCGTTCCGGGGCCACGGTATCTCGTTAGAACTTTCCCGCAGCCCCGGCTCAGTTTATCCCGTTTCCCCCCCTTGGGGGTAGACATTTCAAAAATCCCTTCTTAGTGCTCACTTATGTTACTAAAGGAACCTCTGTTCAAAATCTCAGACTCCTATACCGAGCGGTTTCGGCTGTGCGTTAATAAATCAGTCACCCAATCGCACCCCCTAAATCACGATTGGAGGGTAGTTTGAAAAAACTTATAATGTCAAACATATTTACTTGCCTATGTACGTGTTCATGCCAAGTTTTAAGTTTATAAACCCAAGGAATAAGATTTTTCATAGAAACGTTTTTACCCCTTTTCCCCCCCTTGGGGGTTGAATTTCCAAAAATCCTTTCTTAGTGCTCCCCTACATATCCCAAGGAACCTACATTCCAAATTTCAGCTGTCTACGACCAGTAGTTTCGACTGTGCGTTGTCTGTCAGTCAGTCACTCAGTAACGGAAGAGTTTTATATATATAGATGAATACATTAAATGTAACACATCTACGAATATTTGCACTGAAGCTTGTGACCTAAATATTTTGTTCCATAAAGAGATTAAATTTTTACATAAAAACGTACAAAAATAGATAACAGTATTTTAAAACCAGGAGTGTAGTAACAGACTTTAATATCATTAATTTATTATATTCTGTGCTGCTATGATTCGGGTACTACTTGCAATGTTATCCAGCTCAGTAACTGACGAGCTTTACGAGTTCTCGGAATCAATAATAACATGTAACTCAAGCTAGTCGTGGGAGAAGACTTATTTTCTAAAACTTTACGGTGTAAAATTACTTCGAAAATTATTTACAAGGCTCTCAATTCATTTCGAACTCTCCTAATTTTTAATTCCAACAAATTAACTTTATAAGTGTTCATGAACTTTTTGGTATTTTTGTAAACTTCTTATTGTAATTTACATAATGATAATACTTATTCCTTAATTTATTTGATTCAAAATTTATTGAACTTTGAAGCTGCAGACAATGTGTAATTAATATTCTCTGGCAATCAGTAAAACGTCTGCTATGGTTTAGTACACGAGATGGCTTTAAAGAATTTGAATTACATACATGTACATGTCTTTATCCTTTACGGGGTTGACAGAGCCAACAGCTTCGAACAGACACAACGGCCACGTTCAGGTTCAATGTTAGATTGCTAGCCCAACGCCTAAAATAAGAGAACAATTAAATACCTACATTATGGTTGTACCTACTTACTCGAGAAATCGCTTGTAAATCCTACAATCAACAGTTTAAGGAACTCTGAACAAACATCGTAATCGTATCTATTCCGAACATCCAACTGTCGTTACAGGAACCATTTAAAGTTCAAGTGATAAGTGAGTATTGACATTCTAACAGTGGCACTGGAAATTGCTTCTTAAATTTAAACATTCTAAAAGCTTCGATTAAATGATCTTATCAGCTTATCATCGATTTAGCAAGAAAGTTTTAAAAGGATAATGTGAAACGGATTTATTTCTCGCTAAACACACCATATTCTCTACCTACCCTAAGGTAAATAAACGGAATCTTAATTTTAACAAGCTGTTACCAACGTAAAAAAAATGAGTAACAGGTATTCAGAAGCAATGGATTGGGTACCCAAAATATAAACAATAGTTATTTGTTACCTTTTAGAATAAAGGAACTTACCATTAAGTTTGTAAAACAAAGAACTACAACAAATCATTGCATTCGTTTGAATACATTATTATTGTAATTTAAAAGGCACTTTTATTATTAAGTACAAAGTTAACTCGAAATTCCGGTCGTAATCTCAAGTTTATACTCGTTCTCTCAACTTTATTAATTTAAAATCTTAACTTCACGATGATTAAGGAGTTTAGAAAACGTCCGGGAAATGTTTCCGTAAAATTTAGCGCAAAATCGCAGCAAGTGGCCTTGTTTTCAAAACTGGGGCTACGTCCTGTATTGGAATCTAGCCAAAATACAGGCTCATTGTTATTGTTACGCTATACAGATCCGCCATTTTGTGTACAGTGCGCGGCCATCTTGGATAGTAGCGGAACGCGGGAAATGTCATTTTGTATGATAAATGTTTATGAATTGAGGATATAAATTTAGCGGAGCCTGACTTGAAATATCTGGTAGGATTTACATTAGTTAGATCTAAGATAGGAATGGATGTTACTTACAAATATTCATACCATTGCATATCTAACACGCCCGAGTGAATGGCTCATGAATATCATTAAAGCTATCGTAAATTCATGACAAATTGTTGCATTGCTTAAAATACTCGTACTTGTAGGGTCGAACATAATACTAAATTATCCATTGATTCTTTGTCCTTATATACATTTACCTCTAGGTAACTACAGTGACGTTTTTTTCTCTCTGAATCTTTTTGTTCATTTCTGCGTCTTATTGAGTAAGTAACTATAGTATCTCAATTTGTTTTACCGAGTAGACAGAGACAACAATATATAAATTTACCAGAATCTGAAGCAACACAGACGGATGCAACCGGATAAGTTACCCCTGGGTCAAATTGAAGTTGAATAAGTTGTAACTATGCATCTTCTTTATCAAGGATTTAAGACTAGAACAACCTCCAGTAATGAAAACTACCAAGAAAATAATACAGTGATTGAGACTATTTTTCTTGTGGGATTATTTTTCCCAGCTGAGCTAGCCGGTCATTTGAATTTCAAGGGTAGCATATTTCAATTTTCCCAAAGTATGACAAAGCAATCATTTATTTTTATATATTTATGTACATCAAGGAAAATAAGAATAAAACTTAAAATAAAGAGAAATTCAGTACAAGGTCACTACTTATTTCCAGAGAAATTTCTCCCAGCAGGCCCACGACAGGAAAGTGTAAAGAAAGGCATTGGCAATCACATCTTGTCTTCCCTATATTTCTCTCTCTTATGTTTATATGTATAAAGAATTAAAGATGAGAAGCCATTCATATTTACTCCCGAAGGAAACAAACCAAAAGCTTGAACTACACTTTCGTGAATTTCCAACAGCATTATCAGAAGTCACTCATTAATTAATGGAAGCTGAGTAATTACCCGATAACTGCTGACGTCGACGTAAAATGTCCGCTATCGGACCCGACACGTCCAATGTCGGTCTGTTTGTCTGTTTGTTTTCGTCAGAAAGGGCAGAAGAGGAGGTAATCAAATGGGGATTGCATTGGCAACTATTTCTTTTCCGCCTATTTCTTTTCTTCATCCGCCTGGCATTGGACCCGGTCGCATTCTCATCCCCCTGTAGAGAAGAAAGGGTGCCAAGTGATAAGCCTTTAACCACGATCCTGGAAGGGGAAGCACTAAACTACTTGTCTGACCTCAGCAATCTTGCAGGGAACCTTACCCATGATTTCATTCATTCATTCATATAATCACGACCATATCCATTGTGGGGTAAACAGAGCCAGCAGACTTGAAAGACTGATAGGCCACAATCAGCTGTTACCATGATGCAAAGTAGAAAGCACGTCGCCTTCCGTTCACCATGTTCCCCGCAATCACTCCTTTCAACATCCCTATGATAGTTTTCCATCTGGTGTAAATATTGGTAATATATACAAACTCTTCATTTGCTCAAACACCTCCTCTTCTAATCAAAAATATTTGCTTAAGAAACGACCAATACGAGTAATTAGCGAGAGAGAGGGAGAGAGAGAGATAGCGAATTATGAACGTGGATGATGCGAAAAAAGTATGTGTAAGGTATTAAACATAAATACAGGATTTTATATTGTACACTGGAGGTAGTATGAAATATATTCAGTTAGACTCCAACCCGCGTTTCATTACTTAGCACTGGCGACGAGGTTGCTTATTATTTCGAATTAAATAAAAATCCTACGCGTATTTCGGGTTAAATCGATTTAATTATATCTCTGGTGTAATTTTTTTTAATTATAAAAAAAAATACCATGTCGATCGGTAAAATTGAACCTTTCGATCTAACATCTAAACAATGGCCGGCTTATGTAAGACGTGTTGATCAATTCATTCTGCTTAACGAAATCAAACCGGAATTAAAAGTGTCGATGTTAATAACGGTAGTAGGCGAGGCGACATATAGCTTAATGTGTGATTTGTGTGCGCCGGCCAACCCGGAAGATAAGACCTATACAGAACTCGTGGAGCTGGTCAAAGTTCATCTCGAGCCGCAACGGTCAGAAATAGCCGAAAGACATATTTTTCGACAGAGGAGACAGCGAGTAGGGGAATCTCTGACCGAGTACCTCCAGGCGCTCAAACATCTCGCCGTCACCTGTAACTTCGGCAACCGACTCGAGGAGGACCTTAGAGACCAGTTCGTGTCGGGTCTAGCGAGCGAGCTACTGAGATCTCGGATTTTTGCCGAGAGAACGATAGATTATAAGAAAGCGGTGGAGCTAGCTCTGGCTCTGGAAGCGGCAGACCGCCACGCCGAGACGAGCGGCGTGGGCGGACAGCACGCGGCCGGGAGCACGGGCGGAGGAGCGGCCGGCGAGGGGCTGCACGCGGTGCGAGCCCGGCGCGGCGCCGGCGCGGCCGCGGCCGGGCCGGGCGCGCGGGCCGGCGGCGCCCGCTGCTGGCGGTGCGGCAAGAGTCATTCGGCGGACAGATGCCGCTACGCTAATTACAATTGTGATAACTGCAATAAGCGGGGCCATTTACGTGTGATGTGCGGTAAAGTCGGTGATCGTGTAGCGGTTAATAGTGAGTCGCGGCAAAATTATGTGCACGAGTGTTCGGAAGAGGATGATTTCTTCAATTTGGTGGTATCGTCGTGTCGAGGTAACGATCCTTATTTTGTTAAAATCCGAGTGAATTCTGAGATTTTGCAGTGCGAAATAGACACGGGTAGTCGTATATCGGCAATAAATAATAATGACTACGAGTTATTGTTTAGGAACAGTAAAATGCATTCGGATAATTTGATATTACGAAGCTATTCTGGCTCAAAAATTGAACCTCTCGGATACATCCTGGTTGACATTAAATTCAAAGACGTCACGGCAAACAATGTCCGTTTGTATGTGATTAAAAGGGGTGGGCCGCCCCTACTCGGTCGTGATTGGTTAAAGGCATTAAAAATCACACAAATTACCGTGAATAAATTAATTGAAGAGGACCAATTAGTGAGCCAGTTATGTAGAGAATTTCCTGAAGTTTTTTCTGTTAAATTAGGTACATGTAAAAAAACATTACGACTACAGCTCACAGACTACGCCGGTGTGTACTACCGAGCGCGGCCCGTGCCGCTAGCGCTGCGCGAGCGCATCGAGCGCGAACTCGAACGTTTACAACGCGACGGCTCCATATACAGAGTGGAACACTCGGACTTCGGGACTCCTATTGTACCCGTGGTCAAAAGTAACGGTGAAATTAGGATATGCGGGGACTATAAAATAACGATCAACCCCAAGCTGAAACGCGATCATTACCCACTCCCGCGCATAGAGGAGTTGTTGGCCAATTTGAGTAATGGGGATGAATTTACAAAAATTGACTTACGACATGCGTACGAACAGGTTTTATTAGATCCCGCGTCACAAAAATTTACGACGATCACAACACACGTCGGAACGTTCGCATACCGCAGGACACCGTATGGCTTGTCGTGTGTACCGGAACAGTTTCAAAAACTAATGGAGGAGACGTTACGCGGTATTCCAGGCACGGTCGTATTTTTAGACGACGTTTGTATCACCGGGGTAGACAGAGCCTCACACATGCGTAATCTGCGAGCTGTACTCGACCGACTCCGTCAAATGGGTCTCACTATAAAATTGGAGAAATGTAGTTTTTTACAGAAAAGTGTGAAGTATCTGGGCTTTATTATTGATAAGAATGGGCTTCGCCCCGACCCGGAGAAACTAGATGCGATTGCTAAAATACCTGTACCCACGGATGTCACTCAGTTGAAAAGTTTTCTCGGGTTACTTAATTACTACGGTAAATTTATACCAAACCTAAGTTCAATACTGAACCCCTTACATAATCTTTTAAAAAAAGACAATCAGTGGGATTGGAACCCAAGTTGCGCTATAGCTTTTGATAATGCAGAGAAATCTTTGCTGAGCGACAAAGTGTTAGCCCATTATGAGGAGGGGCGGCCGCTCGTGTTGTCGGTGGACAGTAGCGCTTACGGCATAGGCGCCGTCCTGGCGCACCGCTACCCGGGCGGCAGCGAGCGTCCCGTCAGCTGTGCCTCGCGCACATTAAACCGAGCTGAACGTAACTACAGTCAACTTGATAAAGAAGCGTTAGCTATTTACTATGGCATTTTGAAACATCATCAGTTTTTATATGGAAGGCATTTCACACTGCGTTCTGATCATAAGCCCCTCACGTACATTTTTGGTGATAAAAGAGGTATCCCTCAGACCGCGGCTAGTCGACTACAGCGCTGGGCGGCGCGGCTAGCAGGCTATGATTTTAAAATAGAATTTGTTAGATCAGCGGATAATGGTCCGGCTGATACATTATCACGGTTGCCACTGTCACATGAGCGAGCGTTTGTTCCTCATATTGATTATTTACATTTTGTTGAAGAGACGTTGCCTATTGATTTTATAGATGTCGCTAAAGAGACTCAAAAAGACACTCTGCTTTGTAAAGTGTTAGGTTACTTGATGTTTGGTTGGCCGTCATCGCCTACTTGTGACGAAGAGAAAGTATTCTTTGCTAGAAAGCAAGACTTGTTTGCGGACCGCGGTTGTATTATTTATAAATATAGGGTAGTAATTCCATTTAAGTTACGATCTCAAGTTTTAAAAGAAGTTCATAGTGGTCATCTAGGTATGAATAAAATGAAGAATATCGCTAGGAATTATGTTTATTGGCCAAACATTGACAAAGACATAGAAGAAATGTGTCGCGCATGCGAGGCGTGCCGGTCCGTACACGACGCGCCGGCGCGAGCGCCGCTCCACCCGTGGGAGTACCCGCTGCACCCTTGGCAAAGACTACATGTAGACTTTTTCGATTGCGCTGGTAAGCGGTTTTTGATTTTGGTTGACGCACATTCAAAGTGGATAGAGACCATTGCTATGGCGGGTACTTCGGCGAGTGCGACGATAACGGTTTTAAGATCTATTTTCGCTAGATTTGGCATACCATCACAATTAGTATCCGATAACGGCCCGCCATTTTTTTCTACCGAATTTAAGCAATATTGTGATACAAATAAAATAAGACATTCTACATCTGCACCATACAGGCCCCAGGGTAACGGCGAGGCAGAGAATGCTGTCAAAACGGTAAAAAAGGTTTTAAAACGTGCATTGTTCGAAAAAGAAGACATGTTTGCTGCCCTTTATAAATTTTTATTTCAATATCGCAATTGCGAACACGCGACGACCGGTGTCTCGCCCGCGGTGGCGCTGCTCGGGCGCCGGCTGCGGGGCCGGCTGGACGCGCTGCGGCCCGGCGGCGCGGCCGTGGTGCGCGACGCGCAGGATAAACAGGCGGCCGCCGCGCCCGGCCGGCGTTCTCGTTTCTCGCTGGGTGATGATGTACTCACACGAGACTATTCCAAAACGGGGCATAAATGGACTAAAGGGCGCATCTCTGAAGTTACCGGGCCTGTCTCTTGCAAAGTAAAAGTTGGGGAATCCACCGAATGGCGTAGACACCACAATCAAATCGTTCCGCTTACTACGAAAAATCGATACTCTCTCTCTCGTGCCAGTACGTCAAAGGATGAGACCCAGGGGTCTGATGGTAAGGATGTGCAGCCCGAGTTTGTGTCGGGGGGGAACGGTATGTGTGAGGGCCCGGTCGGGGTCGAACCGGAGGTTTTAATAAATTCCGAAGATGAATTCGAAGACGCGGTAGAAGCTACGGGAGTGCGATCCGAGTCATGAGAGCTTACAGAAGGGCGATGAATAAAGATGTTAACAATAAATAACGTGAACTTTAATAACTGAACAATATTCTTATTTAAACTTTCATGTTCTTGTATTTACTTTAATAAATAGATATTATAGTTTTGGTGGTGGGATGTGTAAGGTATTAAACATAAATACAGGATTTTATATTGTACACTGGAGGTAGTATGAAATATATTCAGTTAGACTCCAACCCGCGTTTCATTACTTAGCAGTATGCATACTTTCACAAGTGAAAAGATGTGGTCTCTGCCTACCCCTCCGGGAAAGAGGCGTGATATTTGTATGTATGTATGTAGGTATGTATTCCTTGTACACAATATCTTTTCAACTATTGGATAAGTACAGACTATTGTGAGTCGGTTCATTGAGTTTGTCTACAAAGTTTTACACTCGACCCTTCGGTTTCCTGAGACGAGCAAATGTATTTATTTGAAATATCTTTATTGCTCAGCGACGAGTAATGCTTTACACCGGATTTCTTTCTTGTATGGGAAATCAGCTAAGATCATCACGTAGACAGAACAATTTTTTTTCAAAAAAATTGTCCTGTCGTCCATCGACCATCGAAAAGATTACACGCCTTCGACTTTGTCGAGTTTATGTACTCCTCTCCTTACATACATACATACAATCAGACTAAGCCAATAGTCTTGAAAAGATTAAAAGGCCACGTTCAGCTGTTTGGCTTAATGACAGAACTGAGATTCAAATAGTGACAGGTTACTAGCACATCGCCTAAAAGAAGAATCCCATGGTTGTAAACCTATTCCTGGAAACAACAACCATGTAAAATGAGATAAAGTGGTCCTATTCTTTTTCTTTTAATGCCGAGAACCACACGGCACGACTTTTCCTTTCCTAGAAATAACATTAAATCATCAAGCACCAGTTCTCTCCGCTATTAGTTTTACAACATAAATCTGTACTTACCTATATTCACCTATGTGGAGAGAAAATAAACAAAATTTTAATTAATACATACATACATACATACATACATATGATCACGTCTATATCCCTAGCGGGGTAGACAGAGCCACCAGTCTTGAAAAGACTGATAGGCCACGCTCAGCTGTTTGGCTTTGTGATAGAATTGAGATTCAAATAGGTTAATTAATTTAATATTTTAATTAAACCAATAGATTCGCCTAAATGGGACAAATTGAGGGCGAATACCAGACACACGATGTGTCCCGGTCATTGCGCATGCGCACCCGCACCCGTCCGCTGAGATTGAGTTATTCCGTCTGTCTGTATGTTATTGTTATTAATTACAAATTTATTGGTAGGTTAGCCCACCGCAAGTTGCACGACTGTACTACACAAAGAGCGGATAGCGGTTCTTATTAAGAGCAAGAACAATGCTTGTTACAGCAGTTAAATTAATAGTAGTAGAGTAGCAAGTAGTATAAATAACTTACATACAGATTATGGAAGCAAGTTAAACATTGTATAAGTTACGCATTTGCCGACCATTATAAGACTCGTTACTTACTAAAAACAATTAACTAAAAAACTATTTTATTAATAGTATTTATCTTATACATTTTTTTAAAGTTAATTCCAGACTAATTTTAAATAAATACATGCGGGGTTCCTATAAGTAGATGTCGCATATCAGCTCCGCTCACTACTAAGCACATAGCCTTATTCCCAATGAATATAAATAACATTTTGACAGGTGCGTGAGTGTCGCAGCGATAAATAACGTAATGGCTGCAAATTGAGCGGGAGTCAGGATTGGTGGCCATCTTACAAAGAACAAGATACTGAATAAGCGCAGAATATAAAGTTTTATAATATATAGCAGGAAAGCTAATAAACTCGAGATTTTTTTATAGTGCCGTGTGGTTCCCAGTAATACTAAAAATAATAGGACCTCTCCTTCTCTTACCCATGGATGTCGTAAAAGGCAACTAAGGGATAGGTTTACAAACTTGGGATTCCTTTTTAGGCGATGGGCTAGCAACCTGTCACTATTTGAATCTCATCTCAATTCTATCAGTAAGCCAAATAGCTGAATGTGGCCATTCAGTCCTTTCAAGACTGTTGGCTCAGTCTACCCCGCAAGGGATTTAAACGTGACCATATGTTTGTATGTATGTTCTTTTAAATAGACGAACAATCTCTCACTATTTGGATCATATCATCTATACTAATATTTTAAAGCTGAAGAGATTGTTTGTTTGAACGCGCTAATCTCGGGAACCACTGGTTCAAATTGAAAAATTATTTTTGAGTTGAATAGACCATTTATCGAGCAAAGCTTAGACTATATAATATCACGCTGCAACTATTAGGAGCTAAGAAATAATGGAAAATGTGAAAAAAACGGGGAAAATTATTCATCCTTGAAGACTTCAATGATGCCCAAAATAACTTTGCGGACGGAGTCGCGGGCACAGCTGGTGAACCAGGAGCTGAACGTGGCCTTAGTATTTTCGATCCTGATAGCTCTGTCTATCCTGTCTACCCCGCAAGAGATATAGACGTGACTATATGTATGTATGTATTATAAAAAAGACACTGTGCGCAGACTGTTTCAAGTCAATATGTCACTGGTGATATCATGAACAAGATTTAGACGCACGACTTGCGAAAATTTGCATAAATTCCTTTTAGTGTCTCTATTCAAGATATAGAATATTTACACAACCTGTTGTTGGTGCATAATAAAGACTTAACTTTTGAACGATATTACGACAAAAGTCACAGAATTAATAATTAAAAATAAAAACTCAACACAGATTAGATCAGGAATGTGAAAGATTACTATTTCGTAAGTTGTCGCCTGCAACATTTCTAGGAATGACCTACGAGTATAATTTACTGAAACCACTGATTAACGCATAACTATACTTCTTATTGATTTATATGATGACGCCCCTTTCCCGGAGGGGTAGACAGAGTCTACATCTTTCCACTCTATCAATTCTTTTAGATATGCAGGACATGATGAAAGATGAAAATCGTATATACAGACGACATTTTCATACCATCCAAAAACATCAAAAAGAAATTGAACAAGAACATGAATGAATTATGAAGCCGAGAGTTCTTCCCTTTTAGTTTTAAAGGATTGGGATAAAACTCGGATAGTTTCTTAACAAGATGCCGATGTCTGAACAAGTCGAGCAGCGAAAGGAATATAAATCAGGAGTCCTGAGGGAGTATCTGCTATAGATTGGGTTGAATTGTATGTGGGGACTTCGTGGATCGGAATGTCCAGATAAATATTGAGAATAAGGATTCCTTACGATTTTAAGGGATAAAGAGATTCAGAGATACGAGCTATTGTATACATATAGGTTTTATTATATTTACCAAACACCAGAGCCTAATGTCTCAAAAGGCCACGTCAGCTTAATGATTGAATAGTTGAATTAAGATTAAGATGATGACAGGAAATATAAAATTTTGCTTAGGTCTCGAAAAGGCTCGAAGGCCACGGTCAGCTAAAGACCTAATGACGAAATTGAGATGCAAATAGATACAGGTCATATAAAAATAACTGATATTTTAAGCGTTCAGGCATTTGTTAAGACAGCAACCATATAAGAACCACCCAGACAATAAAGCTCTTGTATTATTGTACTCTTATAAGGGAAATAAATGTCTCAAACCGTATATACAAGACAAAATGTAGTTTCAATATTTATCTACAGATACACATTTTATGAATTCTATTCTTCAAATCATAGAATCTCACAAAATTATGTCGTTTCTTTTTTCAGTATTTGTAGTAATATTTTTCTATTCATAAAAAAATTGAAAAAATCTTTATTTCCAAGCCTTAGTTTCTAAATTTTCATGCACTTCGATTTCTTTGATCTTTATTACAGCACTACTCTTTTAAATAACAAATGCATGTGATAAATATCTGATATGGAGTATGTAGTGTTTGTCTGGTCGTGTACCCAGGCTCCCGCAGCGAGTCTGGGTTCAAAGCCAGGGCGATATGTCACGGGATAAAGGTTTGTACTCGTACTTATTTAATACTAGCTTCTTGCCTGGGGTAAGGATTTTACTGACATTTGCCGTACCTACCTACAAGTTTACAGGGTTTGTGGCAAGTGGAAAGATGTTATCTCTGTCTGTCCCTCTCGGAAAGAGGCGGGATTTAGGTATGTGGCATAAAAATACGTACACACGTATTTAAACGAAGAACACAAAGGGACAATAGTCACAAGAGTCGAGTGTTTTATTTAGTTTGATATAAAGGAAGTATTCTTGGAAATTATCGTTTTTTTTTAATTTAGGATTAAGCATTTGTCTTCTATCTCACCTGATGGTGAGTAACGATGAAGACTAAGATGTTACATGCCTTTAAAATATACGAGCTATACATATAAGGAATCCAAAAATTGGCCTCGTTCAGCTATTTGGCTTTAAGATAAAATTAAGATTCAAATAGTGACAGGTTACTAGACCATCGCTTAAAAGAAGAATGCCAAGTTTATAAGCCTATACCTTAATCGCCTTTTACGTCATCCAAGGGAAAGAGGCAGAGTGATCCTATTCTTTTTTATATCTGTGCCAGGAACCACACGGCACCTACTTATACAGCTAAGAATAATATGCGAACACAACATAAACATTCCCTGTTAAGAAATACATGTAAAATTCAAATTGCAATCGACTGCAGCAATAAAACAAGGTAACGGCGACGTTTGAGAAAACACTGAACATTGCAGCTTGTTTAATATCTTTATTATTCTGCCGGTGAATGAACTTCACGTGATTCATACAAACGTACATACATACATAAAGAGTTTGTGTTAGGTATTTCAATGAAAGAATTGATTTGCAATTGGAATTTGAATACTACACTTGTTAGCTTAGTCTTGTTGATTTTATTATGACTTTTCGTGTGGTGCGTTTTAGATTATAACCACTACATATGTTTCCCATGGATATTGTAAAAGACGATCAAGGGATGGGCTTATAAACTTGGGATTACTCTTGTAGACGATGGGCTAGCAGACTGTGACTAATTGATTCTCAGTTCCGTCATAAAGGCCTTCAGCTAAACATGGCCTTAAGTCTTATCGAGACTGATGACTCCTACCTCCCCGCAATGTATATAGACGTGTTTGTATGTTTAAAGGTTTTACAATTATTTTACGATTAATACATACATACAATCACGTCGAAATTCCTTGTGGGGTAGACAGAGCCAATAGTCTTGAAAATATTTTTATAAGCATTTACGATGAATAGATGTAATAATATAAATTTTAGTTCTACGACAGTACAAAAAAAAATATCTAAATTATCTAAACGCTTTTACAAACAGAAGCTCATAATTAAAAGCTCCATACCCCTCCGCGTTGAACACAGCTTACCGGCCGAGCTTCGAAAGCTGTTTATTATTCCTACTAATGAGCTTGAGGTATTAAACTGGCCTTTTCAACCCTCACTTTTCATGCACTTGTGTCAACATACGAAAAAATTACGCATTTTAAACCTTATGTTTTTGTAAAAACAGATTTTTAAGGGTTAAATGCTCGTTACTTTGTGCCTGTGTAATGTTAAATGGCGCACTTTAATCCACTTAGTTAATGTTCGACTTTTTCATTTACAGTTATCTTAATACGGGGTAGACAGCAATTACTTATAGTATCATAGGTTATGTTCAGCTGTTTCGCTTAATGATAGAATTGAGATTCAAATAGTGACAGGTTGCTAGCCCATCGCCTAAAAGAAGAATTCTAAGTTTAAAAGCATATCGATTAGTCGCCTGTTACGACATCCATAGGAAAGAGATGTAGTGGTCGTATTCTTGATTCTATTAGTGCTGAAAACCATAGAATACTAATTTAAACATAAAATATCAGAATTCAATAGGTATGGAGGCTCCAGCCACTAATTTGTTACCCTCTTGTAAGTTATTTAATATATATTTTTTTATTTTTCAAAGCTTTCATTTTGAGGTTGTCTTTAGGAAAAGTCAATTTCTTGCCGCTTTATTAAGCTTAGCTTCCAACATGTCGGATGTCATCTCAATCCTATCTTAAAGCCAAATAGCTGAACGTGGCCTATCAGTCTTTATAAGACAGTAGGCTCTGTCTACCCCGCAAGGGATGTAGACGTGATTGTGTGTTGTGTGTGTGTGTGTGTATGTCGGATGTCCCGATAAGGAAATAAGTGCAGAGCTATTGTAACCCAGTAAAGTTAGCTAGTGCAGGCACTAACACATAAAACAACCATGGCATGCCTGTTTAAAATATTAGCAGCGAGAAGGCTTGCAATAAAAATTGACGGCTAACTCGACTTCCACGTCCATTTCATAGAGTTAAAGCTGAATAGACCAGTAATAGTTTGTTAAACTTATTAAGATAGATATAAGTTATAAATTTATTACGTTAATGGGTTTAAATTTGAAAAATAGAAACATTATTTTTGTAATGGTGAATGATTCAGATATTGTTGGCGACCGTGCCCAAACTGTTAAGGCGGCTGTTAAGCCAAAATAAAAAAGCGCAATGCACAATGACATATTTTAATCTCACGGCATAATATGTGCTTATTTGTCTCTAAAATTTTAAATTACCTGGAACAAAGTACCTACATTTATATGTAAAATGAATAAAGAAGGCCGTTCTTTCTTAAAAAACCATAAAGGAAGAAATTAATATTTAATTAAAGTTCTATTTCTACTTTTTCCTTGATGTAAACAAATATTCAAAATAAAATAATTAAAAAGGATTAAAACATGTTATTTAATCAAAAAAAAGAACATGTCTGTTATTGCAGCGTAAATATTTTAATTATTTCAGCATATTTCCAATAAGGTCTATCCATTTTCAAGTCTATGGTGAAAACATAAAACTCCAGTCGGAATGAATTTATTTTCCCAGGAACGTCCCGGCTTAACATTTTGAGCACGCGCTCAAGTTTTGCGGGAATCTATACCGGCAACTCGATTGCAGGATACCGGGATATTACTGTAGAAATTGAATAGTTTATATTAGAGAAATAGAAGTTATATACATACATACATCAGACTTTATACCGTACGGAGTAGAGCCAACAGTCTCGGAAACAGCGGAGGGCCAGCTGAGCAGATTCATGCCATCGCCAAAGAGTCACACGTTTTGTAGATATTCGTAAAGGTATATGTTAAGAAATAAGATGACTGAAATAACTATCAAATAAAATGTTTAACACTGAAACAAACAGAAATTTTTACGGTCTACGCGGGCGAAGCTGCAAGCATAATCTACAATCTTATAAATATTATCTAGAATCCTACTACTATTATAAAGGCGAAAGTTTGTATGGATGTATGGATGTTTGTTACTCTTTCACGCAAAAACTACTGAACCGATTACCATGAAATTTGGTATGTAGGTAGCTGAAGACCCAGAATAACACATAGGCTACTTTTTATCCCAGAGTTCCCGCGTGATTGATAGGGTTTCCATGCGGACGAAGTCGCGGGCGGCCTCTAGGCTTATATCCTACTACTATTATAAAGGCGAAAGTTTGTATGGATGTATGGATGTTTGTTACTCTTTCACGCAAAAACTACTGAACCGATTACCATGAAATTTGGTATGTAGGTAGCTGAAGACCCAGAATAACACATAGGCTACTTTTTATCCCAGAGTTCCCGCGGGATTGATAGGGTTTCCATGCGGACGAAGTCGCGGGCGGCCTCTAGTATATTATATTATTGACGGCCTCTGTGGCGCAGCGGTAATACGCTGTTGTACCTACGTGGCGCTTGTTTGTGACTCCGACGATCCAGGGTTCGAATCCTGGTCAGGGCATGACGAGAAACGAACTTTCTCTGATTGGTCTGGGTCTTGGATGTTTATCGATCTAAGTATTTATTATAAAATATAGTATCGTTGAGTTATCTCGTAACCCAAGTTTTGAACTTACTTCGAGGCTAACTCAATATGTGTAATTTGTCCCGTATACATTTATTTATTATCGTCTCAGTCACACCTTCTGTTGGTAAATTCAAATTTCAAGCTAACATTATTGCCACACTGCCAACCATAAAAACGCCAATACTTGTCACAACTTTAATAGCGATATTAAAAAATATGTGACACCCAAACCATACCGGCGAAGCGAACGTTCCAAGTTTCATATTACCTTCTTACCAAAATACAAGACTCAATTCATTTCGACCACTTACATCGCTGCATCGATTTATTGGGAACATTTATATAGATAAATCTAGACAGCAATGGATGACGGATGTTTAGAATGATCGTACAATTTTTATTTCAACAACATTTGTCATGAAGGAGTGTTCGTTTATCACCAGATAGCATCAAGCGTTCATTTTGGTGTTGTTTAATATTAATATCGATTGTTTTACTCGTTCCAAATGGCGGGACATTTGTTTGTTCGCTTAAAGAATGGATTTTTTGACATGTGTCATTTTTCTAAGTTCAAAGTTTATGTCTGTTGGGGAATGCATACAATGCCCTCTGTGCTTTACCGATTATTGTGTTTTTGGTATAAAAACTTGTAATGATTATGTATGAGCTTTGCATTTGTTTTACAAGCTTTTTTTTACCTGCTGTTATGATATGTATGGTAGGTATATGAAAAGTCAGTTTTCAAGCAGTTATCTTCAACCGATTGTGCTGAAATTTCGCAAACACGTTCGGTTATCATGACAATAATGGTTAAGTTAAACAAGATCTGATGGTATTTTACTAGACAATATAGCTTTAAAAATAAAAGGAAATGCTATAACCAGATAGCGAGAGAGAAGTTTCTAAGCTTACTAAAAACCGCAACTTAATATACTTACAGAATGTATCAAAATGTGAAAATTACACATTTCCCAAGTTTCAAGAAAATTTCTAAAAGAAAATCATTCCTAGAATTAGTGGGTAATGCCAGATTAAAAAACTCCAGCCGTTTTTGCATTTAAATAAACTGTCCTCGGCTTCTTCAAGAATTCGCTTTGTTCCGCTCACATTTTAAAATGGTTGTTATTTTTCCAGAGTTTATACGGGCGAGTTTTAATTCGCCCGCATTTTTTCTTGAGTTTTGTGAAATGACGAGGAAATATATGAACATCGCCCTGGTATCCGTTTGAACGACACTTATAAGTATTTAGGTGAGATACCAACATATATGTATCACGTCTTCTTTCCTTGCGGGGTAGACAGAGCCAACAGTTTCGAACAGAATCGAGGCCCACGCTGCGCTGTATGGTTTCATGAAGGAATTGGACTTGAGATTCAAAAATTGACAGGTCGCAAACCCAGCGCGTACAAAAAGAATCCCAACTCCCAATTGTAGTGAGAAAAATGTGAATTGGTTCGATTCTAAAGTGGCAGGAACCACACGGCTTCAAAATATGTCTTCTAAATTCAAAAGGGGAAAATACTAGTTTTGTAAGAATACGAGCAAGTAGAAGATAATTTACAATGTTAAAGCACTTTAGTACTGCTTAGAAATAGCAATACCGAGTTTATATTCAAAGTTACAACGAAACAGATATCGGCTAAGTTACAACGTTGGCAAAACAATACTATCTAGTTTCAGATACGTTAAGTCTGGCTCTGTTACCTGTTATCGTGACTAGTATCAAAATAACAGTAATAATGTTACATTTTATTTGTGTTTTTAACCGAGAGTATCTTCGCCAAGTATGACTTTCTTTTTCGATGTTTTTTTTTTTAATATTGTCTTTTAAATATTTACCTCTTTAATTTTTCTCTTGTTGAAGAAGCGATGGTTTGATGATATGTTTCTCTCTCTCCCTTATCTTCTCTCTCCCTTCTCTTCTCTCTTCCCTCCTCTTACGATTGTTAAACGAATAAGCGCAATTATTAGGGTCATCAATTCCAAGCACAGAATAATTCTATATCTGTGAATTTCAAGCATAGACCATGGGTCCACCATAACCATATTCCGTTTCCACACATTCTGAGCGATAAATCTTGCCCATTAACGGACAAATTGCAACCTTATGTCCACGACACGAGAATTAATTTCTCAATTTATTACATCCCATTCTAAAATCGAAATCTTTTCCAACATTTCCAATAACAACCATAAATTGAAGTTCATAGGGTTCAGTTTTGTTATTCGCTTTGGAATTAATATGAAAATAGACGTTGTATGGTAATCCGCCGCGCCCGTAATAGATTAGAAAAATAGAAAGTCCAAGCTTCCTTAAAATCGCGAAAATAAATATAAAACTTTGGCTACTGTCTTATATCAACGTATGATAATATTATTATTTATTCAATAACGGAAAATACCTTAAATAAAATAAAGAGGATTCCGAACTTTGAACTATACAGTTATACTCACAGTCGTGAGCACCAACATGAAAGAGATATGACAAAGAAATTTTATTAAAACTTTTAATCATTTAAATTTTTTCTTGATTATCATTGATCGATATATCCCGGTTTACGAAGTCACATACAACGTAGCAGTTTCAATTTCTATTAAATTATTTGTTGCTATCGATACAAATCAACAATCCGTAAAACATACAAACTTGGACTCTGTTCCACCTTCTCTGCACATGCGACAGAATTAGTTCTTGATCAGCTGATTTAATCTAAAAGCAAGTAGGACGCCCGACGATTTCGCCAGAGCTTATCGTGAGCTTGGATATTGAGAAATAAGCTCGGGCCCTGACAAAAGCTGTCCTAACAAAAACTTGGCAAGCTCAGATTGCGGTCTCAATATTACGGAAATAGGATTATAGGTGTCTTAATTTTAAATAGAGACATAAACACAACATTATTAGAAGTACTAACATTATTATTAGTTATCGGAGTGCGTTTGACGCTACGTTTCAGATTTTAATTTCAATTCATTTATTTCAAATCATTTTATACAATTTTTTATTTCTTTTTCTTTTGGTGTAATAAAAGAGTTTCTCTATCTATCTACATTTCAGTTCTAACTACTACAATAGTCAATTGTTAGTTAAACAAAGGTGACGTCTATGGTGGTAAACGCAACTCAAATAAAGCATATTCCTATCCCTTGCCATAACCATGTTCCAATCTGATTAAATCCTGCAAGGTTGCGGAGGTGGACGAGAGACGCTTGTTGTAATAACCTGACATACCCAGGGTCATGGTCATAGACAGATCCGGACTTCTCTCCAGAGAGCTGATGACGCAAATGGAAATCAAGGACTAACGCCGAAAGGATGATGATGTTTGTTGTCTCAAAAACCACTTAGTATTTGATATTTATAGCTTTCATTTCTAACTCTTACTGATATAACGATCATAAAACTATTCAGTAAATTACATAAATCATTTACGAGACTTCGGAATGTCTAATTCAGTACAAGGAGAACATTTAGTGTAGTATTATAGTGGATACCACTGTCATACTCTTGCATGTACTGTAACTTTATTTTATGTCTCAATTCCTTGATGACTCCATCAATACGCAAATCTAGTTTCAAGAAAATGTACTATCAATAATATTCAAGACGCAGATTAGCCAAGGCAATTGATTTACTTGAATATTTATCTCGATTTGCGATGTCATTAGTAATGATATCTTGTGCTGAATGACTTAATTCAAACCTTGAGGTTTCATACTTGAGACAATTCTGTTGTTTTCTAGAAATAACGGTAAGTACATTGGCTAAATATTTACTAACAATCAGATTTACAACTTGAACTTTTTTGTTGCAACTACTATTCTATATTGTAATGCACAATTACACTAATTACATCAATATTCATCCTGTGTATTGTTCAACCACTATTCAGCTATTTTAGACTGTAATTCTACTTTAGATTTAACAATTTCTTAAGTATTTTATCTAGACGTGATCACGATTATGTAAATCGTCGTTGACTGTGACTTAACCGCTCGTGAGTGCTCGAAATGGGCCAATACGAACCGATTATTCGAACCATTACTTACCACTCAACGATCGGCCATTCAAACTCCACCGTTTAACTGTTAAACTTTAACTATTAAGTCATTAATCTAGAAATTCTACGAATCTTCGGTCACGGCGCCATTTCGCGTTTCCGCGCCATTTTTGCCCGACAAGATGGCGGTCGGAGTTCGCGCGAAACTTATCGTCAATGGCGCACGTGCACATTAAATCCACAGTTTCCTGAAGCGATGTTTACAAATAATAATTTGCCACGCTCTAAATCGTGCAGATTTCCAAACAAAATTAGAGAATTTACTGCCATATTTCTGCCTTCGTAGACATGGTCTACCTATACTATATGTTGTTGCATAAATATTGCAAATATATAATACATTATACAATATGTGATTTTTGACTATTAACGAATCTGCACTGACTACTCAAAGTTACTAAGTTATGACTTGTATAACTAAAAATCTTTTACATCAAAATTTTAACAGCTTTAAAGTGAATGTTATATATGGCGTAAAGATAACCAAAACTCATAAAATCCTACTTAATAAGATATAATGTATATAAACAAGATTACGAATATTAGTTGCGTAGGTTATCGCCCTGTTCACTCTTAAGATCTCTCCCATAAAATTTACATGCATTCAAGATTCCTTATTTATATAAATCGCAGTATGAATCTCACTTTTATGGCGCGCGTAAATTATATTAACCTTAAAATTTTGCAAAAGGAAAAAGGTCCGGGCTCAATGTGCGTGCCCTGAGGAACACCACAAGTTGAGTCGCCCAAATAAATACAAATGTCTTTTGTTGGTTTGTGAGAATTGATATTTATGGTCGAAAAAAACGGCGTCCCGCTGAGGGGCAGCTGTGGCACTCGGGAAAAAATGGAGGCCCTTTTAAATAACGTTTTTTGACATCAAACGTCGGGCCTAAATCGGGAAACTAACGCTGTGGGAACAAAGCCATGTTTATTGACTTTATTAATTAATTTATACTTATATTTCATTTAAATGATTACTTTATGATGTAAGCGGTGTTTTGGAAGCTTATTAATTAAGAACCCTTTTATTTTTTGGTATTGTGGCTTATACTTTTATATAATTGTATTATTTTTTAGTATGTAAAAGCAGCGTGAGTATGTTAACATAGAAATTCCTTTTTGTTTCAGATTAAAAAAACGCATCTGCCTTGGCCGTTGAAAATAATGTAAGTGTCTTTATAATTTTCTAAACATATTATTTTTAATATATTTCACTCTTAGGAGCTAAGAGTGAAATATATTAAAAAATCATTTATATATTAGACACTTATATAAATACGAAGCGACATAATCATTTTAAAAAATCTATAATCAAACTTCTTCATCTTGATCGTAAACTCTTCTACCTATTTAAAAAAAAACGACGTGAAATATCGTGTGTAAGATGAAATAAAAATTCCATAGGCCGTGTATCGAGTATCATAGACATCCAGCCAGGTCTTCAACGCGGCGGCGGTTTGACAGGCATTAATATCGGCACCTCGTTACCGCAAATACTTTCATTTGGATGCAAATTAATTCGCGCAGAACTAATAGAGGCGCCCTACTATTGAAACGAACGTCGATTGGAACTCGAAGTTGGTTATTGAAGATTTTTTTTTATAAAATAAAACGAGAGACTCGTTTTTCTTAAGTTATTTTGTAAAAAGGATAGAAATAAAGACAATCAAATCAAGAAATGATTACCATGAACCAAATTTTTTACAACGACATTTTTATAGCTTAAGTTTAAGTCTTCACATATTAACCAAATATATTTCAACCTTTTGAAATCTTTAGCTTCTTGCTTAATATTTTTTAAGTTTATTTAATTAGATTTATTTTAAAAAGAAGCACTAGTACTATAATAATTTTTTTTAATGATATTAGTATTTTTTAAATGGACTTCTTAAAATAATGCAGCTATAGTAAAGGCACTTACATTAGTATCTTAAATATATTATTATTAATCATTTGTTTTCCACGTTTCGAGAATCATTAGTAGCACTACGGCTATCATTCTCACGGCTGTGTGCAAACACGGTGAGCCTCTAATAATGATTCCATTATAACTACAAACCAGATTGGTGGGATAACCTGCTTCAAATTTATGAATTTGTTTCGCTTCAATGATTGGTTATACTTGAAAAAAAAATTGGCTCAAAAATGTAGACCTTCCACAACCTGCAACTTTACATAGTAAATCTGTAAAAGGAAAATGTCACCGTTACAGTATTATTTTTCACAAAACAGCTAAACAAGGATTACAACCCGTGTCATTATCGAGTTGAAATCCTTTGGCCGCTGTGATAAACTAAATTTATCTCAATCTATCTCCACACCCGCGTCTCCCCAAGCCACGGGGACATGACGAATGCATTTCGGACAAAAACAAACATACATGACAGTTTGGTTAACCATCGCCCGCTATTTGTAATAATAACATTTTTAATGTTGTGTTATTCAGTGGCGCCTACTACAGAAATTTTATCTCGAGAGGTGTTTGTAACTGTATCGAGAAACTATATGTTGTTTTTGATCAAATAACAAATCAGGTTTTTAGATAGAGCTTAGTCATCTCATATGAATAAAATAGATAAGAATACCCTTAAGTGCATAAATAATTTTAACATCTCAGGAATTAATAAATTCACCAAGATTTTTTTTCATATATAGTTATAATTGATCCATATTTAATAGGTATATTCATTTAGTGCAGATTTTACCACAATCCGTTATAGGTCAGGTTCCCCTGCAATGAGTATAAATCAAACTGAAGTTGCTTCGTATGTTACCCACACAAAGAGCATCCAGGGTTCCTCGCTATTAGGTAAGGAAACTTCTACCTCCTGGCTTTAGTCTCGGGTATGCCTTTGACCATGGATCCTGGATCGGGTGAGTCAGGTTTTTAAGCGAAGCAACTCCCATCTGACCTCCGCAAACTTTGCCAGCAAATCTAACGCGCTTTGGATATGCAGGTTTGTGAAGGATTAAACCGGAATTAACGCCAAGAATAAGAAAAAGACAAGTGCTACCAAACATACACAAACCAATGTCCAAAATTCTTCACGTAGTAAATTCGACAAGCGTTCGAGAGTTCAACCCACGTTCGACTACCAATAGTAGCACTATGACATGACAATGGCATTCTGAAGGGGCGCTGGTCGTCCCACAAGAGTCCCGGGATGTTTAGGTTTCCCGCATACTTCCCTCATTATGCCACCCACTAACCCTTCACGGCCAGAGTTGTGACATAGTATTGTTCTGGAATGTTTTTTGAGCTGTCAAGTCAATGAGTGTATTGTTGGGAGTTCATGACTTTTATAAGTATGTACTCAACTCCTCCTATATGTATATACATACATATAAAAGCGAAAAACACCCACTGATCACGTAATATCAAAAACTACTGATAAAAATGGAATTTGGCAGAAAGTTAGATTGTAATTAGGAGACGTCCGCGAAGATAATATTTTTGGAAATTCCCGTGGGAACGGAAGTTAATGGGATTTTTCGAATCACGTCTTTGTTACAGAATAAAAAATATCCTCAGTTATTTTGTCAGTAACTTTGATATATACTTACAGCAGTTTAAATTTCTTAATGTACAAACCAAACCTTTTCTTCAATGCAATCGCACTTTTGATTTTCGTAGTAGGATTACGTAGTAGTGGAATCATATTGTAGTCTCTGCCAACCATCCGGTAAAAGGCGTGATTTAATGTATGTATATTTATACATACATCATCATACATACATAGTCATCTTTAAAAATTCCAAAACATTCTCTGTCACATTTTTGTTTCTAAAAAAAGCTCTCGACTTTTGTCACCAGAAAGAAACGATTATTAATAGCGCACCAAATGAGTTGTTTCAGCAATTAGTCAGAAATTTAATCCGACTGACGCCTTTTTCAATCAAGTTGCAACGGCGGTGCAATTAATACTGGTAATTAGTCAACTTCGCTTGATATCCTTAAAGCTCAGCTGTTTTGATTAAGCGAGTATTACATCATCTCTTGCCCGCGTCTTCACTCACGTTTCCAGCGGGAAAAAGGAATATTGTCGTATGTATTTTTCTTGATACGTTTATCTACGCGTATGCAAATATTCAAGAAAGTAAATTTTGCGTTGACCTGGAAATATAAAACTCGCTTATGTCAGGAAAAAAGAATGGTATTGCACTATACATTCTAGCCTTCATATTGTTCGTTTTGCAACATTTGAAAAATAATAGATTTTTCAACAAATACAGAAAGATGAGGGGAAAAAATATTTTTATATATAAACTTTCCTACAGAAAAAAATTAAAGTTAACAAGATCAGTAGTAACAGCAGAACAAACAGAAATGTGGTGAAAAGTTGTAACATGTTTGTTTAATCGGTTGGTTTAGACGAGGTTTGCACAGAGCGTAGTCGGTTCAAGTCCCAATGACACAGATGTTCTTTTAGTAACGTAATGTGATATCGTGTTAAAACGTTTAGTTATTGAATTTGTATGCAAAGGTCGATCACCCCAGTAAAGTCTCCCACACTGCACACTGCCTTTAATCCAAGTGTCATATACAATTTTATAATTATTTCCAGAAAATGGCCTCTGATAGGCAGGGCTCTGTGGCACAGTACACCAGCTTTCTCACATCTGAATGGAACGAGGTGTGAAAAGACTGTATACGAAAATTTTGTTAGTTAACAATTTTGTACTAATAATTCCATGTGAATGGCTTTGAATGAAGCCCGAACTATAGCATTTCTTACACGAAAACAAGAGAATTTTATCCCAATATTGTATTTTGAGACTACAACACTCTGTAAGTATAAAAACGTTATATTGACGCATTCATTGCTCACCGAAAGGCATTATGCGATACTCGTATTCGTTATTACAATAAATGTTCATACATTAATAAACGTCACCATTAAAACCAATGCCTTTTGTGCAACACCATAATTATACAATTCGATACGTATTCATTCAGTTGCATTTGAGGTAAAAAGTGACGGAATATGAGTGCAGTAGTCACCACTATAAATCGACCCACCCTTTTTGGAGGCACAAGGGGGAATTAACCGTGATTTGGATCTTGGTACGGTGGTTAGGGGTCTTTATTGAATGGTCGGTGTACATGAATTATTCAGTCGGATAATTATAATTAGTATTCGATGTGAGTTCTTGGGACGTGATGGGGCGCTGCGAACACGTGTGAATAAGAGACGGGAAAAGTGAGATAGAGATTTTTTTGTCGCGTGTTGTACAGCACTAGTGCCATATTTTTCGCCTAATGGAACCAATGACTTACATTAGTTAGGACTTTGATGATTTGTCATCTCTGCTGAGCTACTTTTAACGCAGACCTAGGGTCTGGATGTTGGCAAGTTATGTATTTTCTAAATAGGCAAAAGCTTTTCATTAGTTTTTGGTGGGCGACACGCACGCATTCTCATTACTTATAAAGATTAATGTTAGTGCTTTATTAAACTTGTTAGACGGTCTTCAGGGATAATTTTGATAAAAAAATTATAATAACTTATGCAAAGATTAATGCTGTCAATCCTTACAAAAATACTCTCTCAGTTTCACAACCCTTATCATTTATTCTGCAGACAATTATATCATTGCATTTTACAACGCATAGGATGACATCACCCTCCTCTACATTTACAGAAATACATTTCAATTGGACATTGATATTTTAATAAAATAAGCATGAACTGAACCGGTTACGATTTAAAATTTCAAGTATTGTCCGGTCATTGCTTGAAATAAACATTCTGTATCCCCATAAAATTCCGTCACAATGCGTAGGCGGCCATTCGAAACCCGGAGTAAAATGTCTATATAAATTCTAATATGGCGAGTAACAGATTTAATAATGCAAACAATAATACTTCGCACGGACTCCGCGGGCTTAGGGCGCTTACGCACGCGATACTTTTGTTTCACAACCCCTCGCGTGACTGTTAAGTACAAGGGCTATATTTCAGCCTCTGAATTCGCGTAGACAACGTTATAGTCGCGTGTGTGCCAACCTTTACAGATTTTTAATCGCCGCTGCTCGGACGCCCAATGTATATGATAATGCAGCAATAGCAATAAACCCAACTGAGCAAATCTCAGCGAAAACATGGCTTTATAGGCAACGTTTTACGATTGTTCCTAATTTAAAATACGACTCCATTTTGATGACGTTGCTGGGGGTCTATTCCAGTATCTGCCTTTCTCGGACAATAGTGTTGGGACAACAAAAGTGAAACATGTTGACTTAGGAAGCCAACGAGATAGGGACCACCTACGCTTGGAGTGTGTTGTCAAATGTGAAATAGTGGCGACGGTCGGGACAAGATTGAGTGTAGTGGCGACCAATTCGTTTTATGATCGAGCGATTCGCTCGGCGTGATATATTATTGGTGTCGTTTGCAGTGTCTTATGACGTTATCTCGGGATTGATGCTATGTATTTCTTAATATTATATCTGCCAACAAGAACCTATACCAGCCGCCACATATTGCGGTTTTATTTTTGGGATCAATTACCTTGTGTATATATATATACGTAACAGTGTGTCTTTTTAGTCTTTTAAGACTGTTTGGCTACCTCCAAAGACATAGAGGTAATTGTATGTAATTATGTTTGTATTTCCTTGTGTGCACTTCGTCTGAAAGTACAACGTGTCAGACTGTTATTTTATTAATTTGAATGTTGGAGTGCGAATCTTGAGCACGAAATCGTACATTCCGGGTCATAATTCGGAATGGTGTTCATTATTGAGTGGACATATCCCGAGTTCGTGACAGATTGGATCGTTCGTGAGCTCCTGATGCAGTAATTGGAGCGGTGGACTATCGACAAATATCTCGAATAAGACGCCATGTTGGATTCAACTTTTTTTTTTCTCGACATGGCTCGTTAGCGCACGAGGCGCCTGTGTTTGCAGCCTGTCAGTATCAGACATCACCTCATTAAAGAGACGGTGGGTGAGAATTGAGTGATTCCCATCTTAGTTATTTGGTTTACCACAATAGGTTTTTGGAACTATTCTTATGACTTATTTTTTTACAGTTAAATATGATCAAAGCAAATAAGTGTAAAAGTATTTTTCAATTTCTTTAAATTAATTATAATTTTCTTCTTATAGTGTCGGCCCTGGCAGATTATATTATATATATTTGTGAAAAAGGTTGTTAATCAATTAAGATTAGATAAAATTGAAAACACCTTCAGAGGGGTTTGGAATTTATTTGGTTATCCAAATAAAAATAATGTAGTGCATAAATACAGCATAATTTGCCATTAAAAGCAAACAAATGTCACCCTACTCTCTCCGACCCCGAACAAGAGTTGTAAAATTTCGAGATTGTCATAAAACCCGTAACATTCACATCATAATAATTGAAAATGAGAGTTCAGTTATTTAATTATTTGTTTACATAGATACAGATTAAAAAGTTATGACGTTTAAGAAAAATTGCTTTCATTATAACTTAAAAAAGAAAGGTAATAATTCCTGATAAATCAAACCAGCTCATAACATTTATTTCTTTTATAAATTCGTATAGAAGGCATTCGAGGTAAGACCGATTGTCGAAATAGCCACCCAATTTTACTTTAGAAATACTTATTATTATCAAAATATAAAATTGAAGTTAACGTGGCGTCCCGGACAGGTGGCAGGAAACCAGATACGGGAGTAACGTAAGAAGCCGAGCCACAGATGAAAAATGCGGGAACGGTGATAAAAATGACAGGACTCACGGTGACAAAAAATAAAATTCCCGATTCCCGGAACACTGCGACTCGCGTGGACGTGACATATTTGAAGATAATATTAGCTTAGTTGCTGTTCCCTGAAGTGTCGCGTTTCTTGGCGTTTCTCGCTGACGTATTAATTACTAATACGACATTTTTCATGCTCCGAGAGTAGAAAGAATCCGAGGTGACGACGTGATAGGCATACGGACGCCATGGTGTGATTGTAATTTCCAACTAAAGGGTGTCGAGAACTATGATGAGCTCGGCGAGGACGACACGGTATGGGATAGCAATATCCATACCAATGATATCTGAGAATTTGTCTTTGTAATGAATAGACTAGGCAAAATTCTAGTTATTGATAAATTACGTTAATCACAGTATAGAGATTCAGCAATAAGACAATAAAATTGGGTGGGTAGGTAATTTTAATAATTAAAATAATTACTAAATAATTGTTATATATAATAAATTTTAAAAAAATTGGCTAAGTGTTGCTCGTACTGGTCACGTCACGTCACTCAATAACTATTCCACGCACAGATTGAATTGTAAATAGAGCGTTTGACAATGACGGAAGTAATTCATCACGATTGGCAGGTAAAATGTTTACTTAAGGACAATTTAAGTTAAAAGCCCATGCCAAATTCCATCATAAAAGCGTGAAGCTAACACCCGCTGTGACGGGCCCGGGGCTCGGCCGCCTCGCGTTATCTTCCTATGCCATGAAATCGACTTTGTCACTGGCAATAAATCTTCCCGCCAAATGCCAAAAAAAAAAACAAAAATATGGCAAAACGCGTTCCGATTCATCCATCGGATGTTTACACAACAGCCAAGGCGTTCACAACGAGTTGATTTTTTGTTGCGAATTTACTTGGAAACGTTTTTATTACGGTCGCGAGTTGAATTCGCGCACTGTTCCTTTCCCATTGTTATCATGTTTATTGTTTTGGAATGTTTAGATGAAGTTGTCAAATATGTAAAAAAAAAAAGTAATAAAGTTATACCATTTTTGAAACAAAACGTTCCGCTGGTTTTGGTAAACGTTTTGTTCGATGTAGTAATAAAAATATTTATTTTTTATTAACGGTCGCTTTGCATAAAGTGATTTACAATCGCCCTTGGCAGCGACATATGCCATTATCGGAAAAATATGATGTTTTTCAGCTGAGGCTGGAATGAATTAATATGGTGTGCGTAGATAGGTTGGGCCGGCTTCCTTAACAGCCTGGAGGGGTGCCAATAAAGTAGTTTAAAGGCAAACTTTCTGCGAGTGTCACCCATAACTCTTGGCCCCGGAATACCCGAAGGCAATAAACGTCGCTGGAACGCACTACCTCGCACTATCAATCCGGTTTTGCATCCACTATCGGCCGCCTTCATCTAACGGCGACCATTCCGTAGACTCGAAACGCGCCAAAAAGATAGTGTTGCCACATGAAAAAAGGGGGAATAAAAAATGCGGCTGAGGGACGTCTGGACAAAAAACGTGCCGTATGGCAAGCGTCGTCCGCTGCGGTTGGTTTGTTTATGCTCGTTTTACGATATGTATGTATATGAGCCCGAGTATTAATAGCTGGATTGCCGAGGGGTTCATCTTTTAACTAATTCGCTAATTTCGGTCGTTGTTCTCTCATAGATGGACTAATATTAGTAACATTTTATGGCGGGCAGTAAAATTGTAACGTTTTGTGGTTTTACGACAAGTGTCACGTTAGGTTACATGCGTGTTTGTAATAAATCGCTAGTGTTGCCAGTACCTAAGTATTAACAACGATAACTTGTGGTAGAAGCGGTTGAAAGGCTATTTGTGTGATTGACGATTATCGTAAACTAAGCAAAGATAAATGTCAGTTTTATGGCAAACTCTCCTTGAATGCAGAGGCAGGGAACATTGTATATTTCATATACTTATGAGGAACAAAGTGCCAATGCAGAACGCTATGTCTTTTAAAAATGACAATAATTTTGAAATAAATGGCGATAGGAACAAACCTATAGTAACGAAATGTATTAGGTAACACGAGTCCTGCTTACACATAATACTAATAGTGTAAGGAAAATTCTTTAGGAAAGATATATAGTTACATCTATATCGCTTGCGGAGTAGACAGAGCCAACAGTCTTGAAAAAACTAAAAGGCCACGTTCAACTGTATGGTTTTATGATGGAATAGATATTCAAATCGTGACAGGGTGCTAGCATCGCCTACAATTGAAATCCCAAGTTTATAGGCCTATCCCTTTGTCGCCTTTTACGAAATCCACGGGAATGATATGGAGTGGTTCTATTCTAAATTGCCGGAAACCACACGGCACAGAAAAGATATTGCAGATAAAATTAACATACAAAAGGGGAGTACAATTGATCCCCGTAGGTAGACACCGTAATAAGATCAAGATTCAAGACAGAGAGCGTCAATCGTTTATAAAAATAAAAGTCAATCTCTCCAGATATTTCTTGTCTTCTTCATAGTTCTGATGTCTGGTTGCATCAAGCAGTTTAACCACACCATTAAACCACAGCAGTAACCAAACCAAAAAGGAAAGTTTAAACCCAGCACAAACCACCTAGCGAACAGAAATAAAGCACAGTGCTGAATTGCATTTCAATTATAACTGTGCGCAATTTCTGTACAAAATTTTCTTACTAAAATGACACTTTGCACATACAAGTAGTGTTTACTAATGAGTTTTGTTCCTAGTGAGAATTAACAGAAAAAGTAACTAGCCTGTGTTATTTTTAAATTTTGTACGTGTACCAAATTTCATCAAAATCGTTTCAGTATTCGTTACAATCATATAAAAAAAATCAAATCTTTTCTCTTTATTATAAGTGTGGATATTCAAATAGAGGTGAAGAACGCTGAAAATACTTTTTTCAGTAAAGTAATGATATAACTGTTTATTGATTTCGAAACGATATTTCAGATATAATTAATCTCGAAATTTTTATTTGTACTAAGCTTTTTTAAAAAAAAATTCATATGGACTTAATTTTCGAAGCTTTTTCTTCTGTATTACATCATTCTGTACTTGAATGATTTATTTAACATATTGTTTATGTTCCATGCTCCGTGAATGGCGTCTGTATCTTCAGTTTACATTACAATCAGTTATTTACATTGTCCATAACTCTTATTACAATGCAATAAAGTCTCAACTTGGGCAACTATGTGACCAAACTTGTAGTATCTTCACAATTTTAATGTTTACGGTTGCTTAAGATCCTATGTCGTTTGTAAGAAGGTTGATTTCAGCTTTTTATGATAAAATGTCTAATATTGTAGTTGAGATGTCGTGGGTGTAAACAATACATGCGTGGGTTCCCGGGTGCGCTCGCACATTCCGTCTCACCTCCGCTTTTTACGAGGATATTACATATGCAGATTTAAATGTAGATATTTAAATTTATTAGTAGGTTATCTATTGAAGACAGACGCCATTGCATCCAGTTTTGCGAAATTAAACAGTTATTCTACAGAAAATGGAGGTTAATTACGAAAAGTTATTTGAAAACCGAAAATCGTAAGAATAATCTTAAAGAAAAAAATAATAAATTAATATTCCATAGAATTTTTCCTGTTTTATATAGAGTTTACGATCAATGGTAGCCTATACACACAAAAGCAAGTGCAAATTCAAAAATTTAATTCGTGATAGACAGTACTGACCCAAAAATTGTGTTAATTAATTGCAATTGCATTAATTATATTATCATGGCGAAATAATATATTAATATGTGGTAGTTTTAATATAAATGTTGGCAACCCTAATTTCGTCACCATCGCCTCGTTGGCGGTTAATGGCGCATTATTAAATTATTTTACAACTGTTTGTTTTTATGACAACAGACCAATTTGTAAATATTTATGTGTCATGTGATATCTGCCCATAAACGTGTAAAAATAAATGTTATAAATGACTTTTAACAATCAATTACTTTTATTTTATTTTTTGTCTTATCATTGGCGTGTTTAAATTATGATTTTTTTTTATTTCATGTTTGTTCGATAACATAAAAATTGAGAAAATCAGATACAAAAAATTGAAAACATGTATTAGTGTCTCTCTTTGTCCGTCTTTCATACCAAAACCACTAAACCGACCTACATGAAATTTTGAATACATATGTGTACGGAGCTACTAAACGGTATGTTTAAATTTAAAAAAAAACATAAGTATGTTTATTAAAAAGTTCTTATCTCATTAATTTGTCCCATAAAATTAACCGAACGGTCGAATTAATCGATTATAGCGTGCTAATCGGTTCTCGACGTCCCCGCTAATTGGACAATCGAGTCATTCCGATCACGTGGGTTTTATACATACATACATTATAAACACGCCTATACCTATCCCTTGCGGATTAGACAAGGTCAACAGTCCTAAAAAGACTGAAGGGTTAAGCTGTTGTTATAGGTTATGTTTTTGTTTATTAGCATAAGCGGAGACTCAGTCTCCACATAACACTATCTCAGAAACACACCATAAAACTGGTAAGCAGCATTGACTGACTGACTCAAGAATTTCTCTGATGGACCCCATGAATATACTATATATTCGTTCTTTGTTTAAATCACAGCATTACAGTGTATTTATCACGTACATACATACCTACATTAAATCACATCTCTATCCCTTGCGGGGTAGACAGAGCCAACAGTTTTGAAAAAAGTGAAAGGCCACATTATGCTGCATGGTTTAATGATAAAATTGAGATTCACACAGTGACAGCTTGCTAATCCATCATCGACTAGAAGAAGAATCCCAAGTTTACTAGCCTTTACGTTTAATTTGAATCTCAATTGTATCATTAAGCCAAACAGCTGAACGTGGCCTTTCAGTCTTTTCAAGACTGTTGGCTCTGTCTATCCCGCAAGGGATATAGACGTGATGATATGTATGTATGTACTAGCCTTGATTGACTTTTACACCTACACCTACAATTTATTGCCCTCGATACCGATCGAACGACCGAATTAAAACAACATACATTTTTAAAGATCTCAGCTTGAAATATTCGTTAATCGGTAAATCGATAGCAGATGCGATAATTATCGGCTAATTGATCGAATCCGATTATGAGGTAGCGTCCAGGCTCAATCGAATTATTGGGTGAGGGTTTCGCTCGCATATAAAGGGGATTTACGTAATTTCATGTTTTCTTTCGATAAAGAAATAAAAGCATAACTTGGGATTCTTCTTAAATGCAATGGATAAGTAACACCTAAGTCAATAAGATTGAAGTTTAAATTTTGAATATTAACACGTACAAATAAACCCTGACATAATATATAACATTTAAAAAAATATTTATTTTAAAGTTTTTAACAAATAAACTTAATAATATCTGGACTGATATTTAAATTTTTTTCTGGAAATTCCCACAACGGCGAAATATATCGCACAAGAGCTAGAATAACATAAATTCACTTCCATTTCACTTACCAAGAACATAATCGTTGGATCTCGCAATATCAATTACGAGTACTTGCCTAGCGAATTGCGAGTATCGCTAAGAAAAATTCATTACCGCTCGGCGCCGTAACCGGTATAATTACGGTATAAATTACCGGAGGCGGTACCGGCTGCGACGGCTTACCGTTCGGGATGGTAATTTTGATTTAGGACTGAATTTGTAACGCTAGATAATTTCGGCTAGCTCGGGTAGTGTTTTTGTTATATTTAGTACTACTTAAAAAATGTTTGAAAATAATAAACCCCCACATACTTCTCCTATATACCACCTTACTTAGTGCATCTCACCTCTTCCCCTCAGGGTTAGAGAGAGACAAATTACATCTTTTCACTTGCCACGAGCTCCGCATTTTCATCCACATTTTCTGTTAAAGCCATACAGCTGAGATTGGTCTTTCAGTCTATTCAAAACTGTTGGTTCTGTCTATCCCGTGAGGGTCTTAGACGTGACTTATCGTATGTATGTATATTCTTTCTCTTGATGCAACTCATCGGTTTAAGATACTTCTTGTGTTCATCAAACTGCTTAAATATATACTTACCACATGGCAACTTATCATTCGGTTATCATATTAATTTGTGTGTTATCATTACATGCCACTGAAAAACCGCAGATTTTTACATTTCAACTCAAAATACTATTCATACATATTGTTTAAAGAATTTAAGCTGGAAATCGTAAAAACGCAATCACCCGCGACACTGTCCAACGACGCGCGAGCGCCGCCAATCGCGCGACTAATCGCCCGCACGCGCGCCTACGCACAAATTGCATTCAACGATGCAAAACAAATGTGATAGTTTTAATTCCATATAGTTACACTAGCTGTGCCCGCGACTTCGTCCGCGTGGAATAGTTATTTTGGGCATCATTGAAGCCCTCAAGGATGAATAATTTTCCCCGTTTTTTTTTTTCACATTTTCCATTATTTCTTCGCTCCTGATAGTTGCAGCGTGATGTTATATAGCCTAAAGCCTTCCTCGATAAATGGTCTATGCAATATAAAAAGAATTTTACAATTCGAACCAGTAGATTAATTTAATTAAGTACCTATACAATAATTCTAAGTATTAGCATAAAGTCCGCCAGTCAGTCTATTGTAATTTACAAACTGCAAATGTTACAATACAGAATAAATTAATAGTAAATAAATTAATATATAAACATCAATCAAAGGCGACTAAGGGATAGCTATAAACTTCAGATTCTTTTTTACGCGATGGGCTAGCAACCTGTTACTATTTGAATCTCAATTATATCATTAAGCCAAACAGCCGAACGTAGCCTTTCAATCTTTTCAAGACTGTAGGCCCTGTCTTCTCCGCATGGGATATAGACGTGACTATATGTACTTATGTATGTAAACATCAATTTCCCGGTAGACACGGAAAAAATGTGTACCCACCGTCAACTGACTGTTATCGCGATCGCTACATCGACCATATCAATATCCTTTCCCATGTCACTCCGATCATGATCATGTCGCGATCACACGAGCACACATCGAATCACTATTCCGAATACGTTTATATCGATATGAGCTGACAAAATGTCCCTTGTACCTACGAGTAGGGTTGCCGCAAAATTATTTAAGTTACGAACGAAAATAAATGGCATCCTATTTGACTGATAGGCTTCAAACTGTAGATATTAATGGAGTAAAGTCAAGCGGATCAAGCGTCTCAATGGGTGTTCCTCAGGGCTCAATTTTAGGACCATTCCTCTTCTTGGTATATGTCAATGACCTGCCTTTTATGGTGGAAAAACAGGCGGGTATAGTGCTGTTTGCCGATGACACTTCTTTAATATTTAAATTAGATCGCCATAGCGAAAATGTAAGTTCGGTTAATAATATACTGTCGGCCATATCTATCTGGTTCTCAACCAACAATCTTCTTTTAAATGCTAATAAGACCCAATGCATTAAATTTACCCTTCCAAACGTAAGGCAGGCCAATACTGACATAATACTGGAAGGCCAGAAATTAGAATTTGTTGAAAATACAAAGTTTTTAGGAATTATAATTGATGCAAAGCTACAGTGGGGTGCTCATATTTCTAAACTATCCAATAGACTTAGCTCTGCCGCTTATGCTGTTAGGAGGATCCGACAATTGACAGATGTAGCTACAGCTAGGCTTGTTTATTTCAGCTATTTTCATAGCTTGTTATCTTATGGTTTACTTTTATGGGGTAGCGCGGCTGATATACAAACTATTTTTATAATTCAGAAAAGGGCCGTTCGCGCAATTTACGGCTTAGGACCAAGAGACTCATTAAGACAACTCTTTAAGAAAATAAACATACCTACAGTAGCGTCCCAGTACATTTTTGATCTTATAATGTATGTTAGGAAAAATACCTCTTTTTTTCAAAAAGTTAGTGCCACAACTGATAGAAATTTACGTAATAAACATAAATTAGTCATACCGTTTCATAGGCTTAGCAAAGTCAGTAAATCATTTATGGGGAACTGTATACGATTTTATAATAGGTTGCCGGAGTCTGTTCTTGATATGCCCTACCGAAAATTCAAAGAGTATGTAAAGAAAGTACTTTGTGAGAAGGCTTATTATAGGACTGATGATTACCTTAATGATAAAAACATCTGGCTCGAGCTTGGCACAGGAACCTCGTAATTAATTGTAGTTTAATTTGAACTTAAATCAAAATTTCAGTACACTCTGTACATAAATCTTTTTAAAATTGGCAATCCATAAAATATATATATATATATATATATTTTTCTTTTTTCAATATTAAATCTCATAAATATATAAATCTCCCGTGAACAATGTATTCTCCCGTCCACATTATATTCTAAGTATAATTTAATATTGTGAAGTTGACGTTGTTAAAGAAAATGCTGCAGTGCAGTATGTTACCGCTTCTTCTGCACTGACGCCTTGGAAGCGGCAGTAAACTTAGTTTTTAAGTAATATATTTGACGTCAACCAAGTTGTTAAACCATACGACAATTATTAAGCGATATAATAATATCCTATAATAATGAATCAAAAATTTTGAATTTTGAATTTTTTTTTTTTGAATTTTGAATTATTGGGTGAGGGTTTCGCTCGCATATAAAGGGGTTTTACGTAATTTCATGTTTTCTTTCGATAAAGAAATAAAAGCATAACTTGGGATTCTTCTTAAATGCAATGGATAAGTAACACCTAAGTCAATCAGATTGAAGTTTAAATTTTGAATATTTACACGTACAAATAAACCCTGACATAATATATAACATTTAAAAAAAAAAATATTTTAAAGTTTTTAACAAATAATCTTAATAATATCTGGACTGATCTTTCAATTTTTTTCTGGAAATTCCCACGACGGCAAAATATATCGCACAAGAGCTAGAATAACATAAATTCACTTCCATTTCACTTACCAAGAACATAATCGTTGGATCTCGCAATATCAATTACGAGTACTTGCCTGGCGAATTGCGAGTATCGCTAAGAAAAATTCATTACCGCTCGGCGCCGTAACCGGTATAATTACGGTATAAATTACCGGAGGCGGTACCGGCTGCGACGGCTTACCGTTCGGGATGGTAATTTTGATTTAGGACTGAATTTGTAACGCTAGATAATTTCGGCTAGCTCGCGTGGAATAGTTATTTTTGGGCATCATTGAAGCCCTCAAGGATGAATAATTTTCCCCGTTTTTTTTTCACATTTGCTTTTATTTCTTCGCTCCTTATAGTTGCAGTGTGATGTTATATAGCCTAAAGCCTTCCTCGATAAATGGTCTATTCAACATAAAAATAATTTTTCAATTCGAACCAGTAGTTCCTGAGATTAGCGCGTTCAAACAAACAAACACACTCTTCAGCTTTATAATATTAGTATAGATAAGGTTATAAATACTTAAAAAATTCTTTAAAATTATAAACCTCCACATACTTCTCCTAAATCCCTTCTAAATGCATCATACCTCTTTCCCGCAGGGGTAGAGAGACAAACTACATCTTTTCACTTGCCACGAGCCCAGCATAATATTCTTCATCCTCACTCTCTCTTATAGCCATACAGCTTTGGCCTTTCAGACTTTTCAAGACTGTTGGCTCTGTCTATCCCGCGAGGGACTAAGACATGACTTATTGTATGTATGTACATTCTCTCTCTTCATGCAACTCATCGCTATAAGATACTCTTGCTTGACATGATCACGGTACAACTTCTTACTTTCCTTGCATGTTTGCTTAAGCTGCTTTAATTTATATTTACCACATGGCAGCTTATCATTCGGTTCATATTAATTTGTGTGTTATCATTACATGCCACTGAAAAACCGCAGATTTTTACATTTCAACTCAAAATACTATTCATACATATTGTTTAAAAATTTTAAGCTGGAAATCGTAAAAACGCAATCACCCGCGACACTGTCCAACGACGCGCGAGCGCCGCCAATCGCGCGACTAATCGCTCGCACGCGCGCCTACGCACAAATTGCATTCAACGATGCAAAACAAGTGTGATAGTTTTAATTTCATATAGTTACACTAGACATGCCTGCGACTTCGTCCGCGTGGAATAGTTATTTTGGGCATCATTGAAGCCCTCAATAATATAATTTTCCTCGTTTTTTTCACATTTTCCATTATTTCTTCGCTCCTGATAGTTGCAGCGTGATGTTATATAGTGATTAAGCCTTCCTCGATAAATGGTCTATTCTATATAAAACAATTCGAAGCAGTAGATTAATTTAATTAAGTATACAATAATTCTATTAGCATAAAGTCCGCCAGTCAGTCTATTGTAATTTACAAACTGCCAATTTTACAATACAGAATAAACTAATAATAAATAAATTAATATATAAACATCAATCAAAGGCGACTAAGGGATAGCTATAAATTTCAGATTCTTTTTTACGCGATGGGCTAGCAACCTGTTACTATTTGAATCTCAATTCTATCATTAAGCCAAACAGCCGAACGTAGCGTTTCAATCTTTTCAAGACTGTAGACCCTATCTTCCCCGCAAGGGATATAGACGTGACTATATGTATGTATGTAAACATCAATTTCCCGGTAGACACGGAAAAAATGTGTACCCACCGTCAACTGACTGTTATCGCGATCGCTACATCGACCATATCAATATCCTTTCCCATGTCACTCCGATCATGATCATGTCGCGATCACACGAGCACACATCGAATCACTATTCCGAATACGTTTATATCGATATGAGCTGACAAAATGTCCCTTGTACTTACCTACGGGTAGGGTTGGCGCAAAATTATTTAATTTACGAACGAAAATAAAAAAATTTTTTATTTATTGCTCACAAAAGCTTACTAACTACTACTAAAATTATAAATGTGTAAGTTTGTAAAGATGTGGTGATGTATGATCTCATTCACGCAAATACTCTAAATTATATATAGGAGGTATGACACTTTAAAAAAATATTGGTGCAGTAAGTCGCTTAGAAAGGTAACAAACAATCAAACTTTTAAAATAAAGAATAGGACCACTCCAACTCTTTCCCATGGATGTCGTAAAAGGCGAATAAGAGATAGCCTTATATACTGGGAATTTTTAAGTGATGGGCCAGCAACCTGTCACCAATTGAATCTTAATTCCATCACTAAGCCAAACAGCTGAACATAGCCTTTAGTCTTTTGACTCTTAGAATAGAATAGATTTACATATTTTCAAAATTGGATACAAGGTATCACTTATTGACGTTACATCACTTAAATCTAATAGTAGTTAACTACCGCTTCCAAAGCGCATTTGTAGAAGATGCGGCGGAACAAACTACACTGCAGCAATTTCAATTTACAAATATAGATCTCTTAAATCAAAATCGTGGACGAATGCACATTGTCTACATTAAAAAACATGAATAATGGTGGCTCTGTATAACCCGCAAGAGATATAGACATGATTCTATGTTATGTTGATTTAAACTGAATCTATTTTATTTTATTGAAAATTGTATATGTATTTTTGTTGTCTGAAATTAATGAATTTTATGTTTTATTTATGGATTTTTAAAACGACAAGAACATAGAACATAATGCAACTATTTTGATAGCCCTGCTACAAAACAATTCAATACTACGCGCGCTTTTGAATAATGCATCGAGCGGTCCGGACACTTACTGTTTTTCATCAAATACTTACTAGCTCAGGCTTGTAACTGATAATGAGCCATTCCCTACGTTTTTTGTGCCTTTACGATGTGAACATAACGCGGGCAGATAGCCGCGACTGGATTCTATTGCATGCGCAATACGAATAAGATATCTTCTTATGATCAGTAAAAAATGGTTATTGTACTACTGCGGTTATGCAATTCGAAGTGGATCTTTGAATAAGAGATGCTTCTCCATCGTTAGATGTAACAGGATTTCGACTGCAAGTTGGCTTAACTTTGACATCAAAATGTTATCCACATACGATGAATGCATATGCCCACCAACCTTAACCAGAAAAAGGCAGAGAATACATATTTCCATTTTCCACGGTCTATATACATACATATACTCACGTCTTTATCCCTTGCGGGGTGGACAGAGCCAACAAAGTCTTGAAAAGAATGTTAGGCCACCTTCAGCTGTTTGGCTTAATGATAGATTGAGATTCAAATAGTGACAGGTTGCTAGCCCATCGCCTAAAAAAATGTTTATCAGCCCATCCCGTAGTCGTCTTTTACAACATCTACGGGAAAGAGATGGAGTGGGTCCTATTATTTTTTGTTTCAGTGCTGGGAACCACACGGCATAGATATTCCTATCTCTGTTAAATAATGCATTATTCGTATGAAAAGCGCAATATAAACTTGTAGCTAACCGGAATGCCGTGTCGAAGACGTTCCCTTTTATGCGCCATTACTTTTATCGCATGGTCTCTTATTAGCCACGTCTCGTGTCATTTGCCGTTGGACCTTGTAAGGCCATCGGCTGACATTAGTTTTAAAACGAGTATACATTATAAACCAACTAAAGGAAGTCCTTTATTCCGCACGTGAAACAAAAAAACCCGTTAATTCCCTTTCCCTCGAGAATTTTGGGAAATCCTCTCTTAGTGCTCCCCTAGACTAGATAAAAAGCTTTAAGTCTCTAGACAGACAGGTTTGGATTGTGCGTTTGTCTGTCAATCAGTCACTCGCTATTAAGTAGTTTAATAGATACTTAGGTATAAACATATTGTTAAATAATAGACTCATTTTTTCTTTTGAATAACTTCTAGAATTCAACTGGGAACTCGCAAAAATAAAATTCTTAACAAAATTTCATAACCTTCTGGAAAAGGCTGCTTCATCTATCTAGAGAGGAGTCAAAACCTGACAAAAGTCTTCTTTCTCGTCACAGCACACCAAGGTCAAGTATTATGATTAAACAAACTAACAATCAAATAAACTAATGCTTTTCTGTTTTAAACACAAAGATAGATATAATCAAGAGAACCAGAAACTAATGAACTTGTAACAAAAGTGTTATGAATGATGATGAGTGGAGGTCTCTGCCTACCCCTCCGGGGAGGAGTTCGTGATTTTATGTATGTAGAAATGAAATAAAAACACTAACATTTTATAGATTCCTAATTGTATTCCCTCAGCAAAAGTTAAAACCGGAAACCATTAAAATAATAGACAATATTTTCAAAGTTCCCAGAACTATTTATAGATATTGCAAATTAACCGATTTGCACGCATATACCGGATGAAGACATTGATTTATAATCCACTCCTGCGTCGAATATAGTGTGTTTCGACTTAGCTATAAGCTGCTATATTTATTGGCGAATTATACTCAGTTCGGATTATGTTATTTTAATGTCTGTCGCCCGAAGCGTGAAGAGAATAATTTGATAGTTTGTTCTTGAATTTATATTGACGAATTATAGATTTATGTTTATTTTTTATGCCGTAATGAGGGTCATAGATGGCATAAATATGTATTTTTTATTCATGCAATTTGACTACAAAGTCGTAAATAAACGCATTTTATAAATAAACATGCTGCCATATATCTATTCGAAAATCAACATATGTATTTTGTTTCAATGCTTTTACTTTGGTCTAAGAACATCCGAATCACTTACCTATGACTTATTAAAGAAAGAAAGAGATTTATGCATGGCATGACCTGAACTCTCTATAATAAATATCGAGTCAACACGATAAACTGGATTCCCAAATAATCGACTCCAAAACAAAGGTGTCATGTTTACGACAAATTTAAATTTGGAACGGTAGAAACGATTACCCCATTATCTGATATATAATTTATTAATTGCTTTTTTATTTTAATTACCTAATAGTTATTATTCAAAATAGTAACGGGTTCTGTTTTTGATAATGAACAACTATAATAGCTAGTATACATAAGTTTATTTATTCTAGTTGCTTCTACTCTATCTCATATATACATAAAATCACGCCTCGTTCCCGGAGGGATAGATAAAAACTATATCTTTCCACACGATCTCTGCATACATCTTACTATATCATTATAGCAAATTCCCGATTGTATACTCGGCTGTTGGCTTAAAATCTTTATCTTACAACGGACAGCTTGTGTAAAAGTTTGGCAATATTTACGACGGCGGTTATATCCATATTGATCATAAAAAGATATGTTTTCCAATATTTGAATATAACCTACCCGTAATCTAAAATAGTAAAAACAACAGGCAATAAATTACACTGCCTACGACTTTTATTTATCAATGACTTGATAGAGAATGACTGTCATTCCATTTGAAAGAAATTTTCTATAATGTTTCCGTTAAGTAATGATCGTCTAACAAATTCTATCGAAACAGTTGGTGTACGTAAAGTCCGAACCCGTATGCAATTCAATTACTATAATATCGATAAAAAGCACTATCGAATGGCGAACGCTGCGGCGCGTAGGAAGCGCAAATAAAAATAAAGATTAACATATCGGACGCCGGCCATCGTAAATAATCGTGAAAGCGAATACTTCCAGCAGGTATCGATTACATCTGGCTGTGTGGACGCCTCACTCTGCCTCCTACGGAGATGAGGCCGGTAGCTGGAGTTTATAACTCACGACACGACAAACACACGACACGATAACTAACGTCAAAAACCTGATTCTTTAATTGTAAGTAGGATCGTGCAGACGAATATGTTCAATTAACTGCTCGATACAAACTGTTTGTTAAAAATTTATAATTAAATAATCTGAAATTACGACTCCTCTCTGCTGTTGGTATTATTATCCCTTGTGCAGTAACAGTAAAGTAAAGTGAAAAGAATTTATTCATAACAAAATGAGACAAAAAAAAAAAGAATATGTACAGAAGCAAACAGGTAGTATGGTGTTCCCGAAAGAGGGGTAAGTACCCTTAACATAATACTGGCTGTAAACAATATACTACACAGCCAACGCTGATCTTCCGGGGATGCCCAGGTTGGCATCACGGAAATTCGTACAATGATTTTTTTTTCTTAAATAGAAAAAAGGATATATTTATATATGTAGTATCATTATATTATTATTTTGTGATATTATTAACTTACATATAAAATTAAGAAACAACCAGCCATATAACAGATTACATCAAAAGATTTTTCATAAATAAAATAAGTAGTGTACAAAGTCGTGTCATGTAAACCTCATCCATAATTTATGAGAAAATTACCTAAACAAATAAATTAAATTATGTCCATGTTCCGTTGGACCATTAAATAATTCAATATGAAATTATTCTTTACGATTTTATCGACATCGATACCAAACGTGTTCGGCCAAGGTGCTATAAAGTCGCACCACTAATATCTATATATTTCTTGAACATATTAATGTGATATTCGATTTTAATCTTCAGCAAATATTTTATGTTTCAATGTTGCTTATTGGTATTTGTTTTCAATGAAATTTATATACATGCATACAGTCACGTCTACATCCCTTGCGGGGTAGACAGATCCAACAGTCTTGAAAATACTGATAGGCCACGTTCAGCTTTTTGGCTTGATGATAGAATTGAGATTGAAATAGTGACAGGTTGCTAGCCCATCGCCTAAAAGAAGAATCCCAAATTATTAAGCCTATCCCTTAGTCGCTTTTAACGACATCCACCGGAAAGAGAAGGAGTGATTGGTGCCGGGAACCATATGGCACAAATTTTTATAATTTAGAAATAAATAATAATATAATATTTGCATTTCCTGTCTGTCAACCTTTTTCAATTTGCAAATAAAATCAAAGTGTGGCATGCAAAAACAGTTTTCACAAAACCAAAGTTTATGTAAACTTAAACCTACCAAATGGAGGTTTTAAATATTTACACTAACTAGTTAGAAATTATTATAAAGACTAAAAACTTAGCGTTACTGTACAGTTACTCAGCTGCAAAGACCAACGATTAGACTTGCAACAATCGATCGTAAACAATAAATTGGTTTGGTGACCGTTTCACACTAGCTTGCCAATGCGGTACTTCATTGGTTTTAGTTATTTAAGAAAGCAACGACGAAGTAATTAAAACTAAGAACCTAACTGTTATATGATTCTGTAGTTAAACAGAATATGACTTAAACCATTAAGTTGTAATTAACTTATGAATCAATAGTTATTACTACTGGAATAATAATATAGGTAGACTAATTTGTTGTGACTTTATAAGTAGAACAACCGGATCTTATAATTTTATCTTTATAAGTAATTAGAGGCCGACCGCGGCTTCGACCGCGTGGAATTTTTGCGGGGACTCCGGGGAAAAAAGTAGCCTATATGTTATTCTGAGTCTTCAGCTACCTACATACCAAATTTCAATGTAAACGGTTCAGTAGTTTTTGCGTGAAAGAGTAACAAACATCCACACTGACATACTCACAAACTTTCGCATTTATAATATTAGTAGGATTCTTAAGTAAAAAAATGTACATATGTTGAAAAATACTCTATATGTAGGTACAGACAGATATTGGTAAAAATTCTACTGTATTAAAGTAGTGTGTGTCCCTGGAGTATCTAAGATAGGCAAAAAAAAAATTTTAAAAGCGTACTTACTCGTAAGCGCTAAAATGTTTGAACCCAATACAATTATAATCATTTTAGGTACCTTAAGGACAATTGTCCAGTTTGTTGCCGGGAACCACACGACACACAGATTGGAAATTCTATAAAAATGTTTGTTATTCAGTTTTATAGAATTTCCAATCTGCATAAAACGTGCGCATGCGATAACCTCACAGACAAGGAAATCTCTAATCGCATATTCGTCTGGCCAGTGATCATCGTAATTCATTGCACATAACAAGCGTCGTATCAATATAGCATAAACAGGTATCGATTATGTGGCGCCCGCGGCCATCTTGCAAATCATAACGACGCGCGCGCATTCCGAGATATTGAATAACGCTGAATAAGCGGTCGACGCGTCTAGGAAATAGATTAATATTCCAATAATTTTCATCGTCATAACATTGTGAGGAAACCTAGGTATACATTCAGGCAACTGGATGTGTCACCTTACCTATGTATGATTCAATAGGTAAGGTTCACTTGTCCGCCCGTCCGTATGTCCGTGTGGTTCCCGGCACCAATAAAAAAAGAATAGGACCACTCCATCTCTTTCCCATGGATGTCGTAAAAGGCGACTAAGGGATAGGCTTACAAACTTGGGATTCTTTTTTAGGCGTTGGGTTAGCAACCTGTCACTATTTGAATCTCAATTCTATCATAAAGCCCAATAGCTGAACGTGGCCATTCAGTCTTTTCAAGACTGTTGGCTCTGTCTACCCCGCAAGGGATATAGACGTGACCATATGTATGTATGTATGTTCACTTATGAAGGATGTGAAGGTCAGATGGAGTACCTAAGTACTTACGTGTAAGAATTAATTTACCCACACTAGGATCGAAGTTACTTGGGTTTCTCTCCAAAAACTTTTTATGACAACAAACCAAAGGAAGTCAGTCACGTCTGATCCAAGGGAACCTAACTTAACTTGAATTATTAGGTATTATTTTGCCTCATTAAATCAAGTATTTAGTCTGCATACGACTTCTACGGGAAAAAAAAAAGTTCCAAAGATCTTTACAGCACTATACAATAATTCTTTTTTGCACCACTGTAAATTACAGCAAATTCACAGTATTTAAAAACATTGCAACCAAAAGGTGTTTTTAAATTTCTAAGTTAATAGAATCACGCTTTCTTCCCGGAGATACATATACTTAAGCAGAGACTGCATCTTTCACCTCATAAATTTCTTAAATCGTTATTAATTTTATTATTATATTATCTTTTAACTAACTAAAACCCATGCGGCCATATTGCAGCCGACCCAATCGTAGTGATTAGGCAGCATTAGGTCATATGCTAATGCCTCTTTGTGATCAATGCGCCCGCGCATATTGTTACAAAACCTTACATGTTAGCCCCACCTTAACATGGCCTGTATAAGTATAAGATACGTGAACTCAGACAAACGAAACAGATAACTAACTGAATAATAAATAATGCTAGTCATTTAGTTTATGTATAAAAAATACACATATAAAATAAACAGGTTTTTATTGTCTAAAATTAATTCACATTCAATTCAATTTTCATCAAACATCAAAATTCATAGGTATTTCATTTAATAGTTTAGTAACTAACTAACTTTAAATCCCTTTTAACATTTGACCCCCAGGTGCAATACTCGGATCTTTTATTAGGTAAATATGAGACAATTAGATCTTTAATTCAATATGAGACTAAGTCTCTGCCTACCCCTCCGGGAAAGAGGCGTGAGTTTATGTATGTATGTATGAGACTAAGTCCGGTTTTATAATTTCAATCATCAATCATACACAATCATTATAGTTAATTAATTGTCCGAGTAAACGCATAGCAAACAAAAACTTGAATTAAGAACCTCCTTTTTTTAAGTCGGTTAATACCGTTCTCAGGATAGAAGTGAAAAGTGTCAAGACAATGTACTAAATTAAGACATAAATACGAGTAATTCACCACGACGTGACATAATTGCTAAGAAACTAAAATACTAAAGTAATTATGGACGCTTACACTAATTTCAAACGAATGCAAATCCGTTCGGTTATGTATTCTGTAGCTATAATGTAGGCGCCTTACGACACACGACAAGATCATATGTGCCATGGTCACTATGGTCAGACCTCACTTAGATAGGTTTGTGCACCTAATTTGATTTGGCGAGTTAGTAGACATAGTGCCGTGCGGTTCCCGGCACCAATACCAAAAAAGAATAGGACCACTCCATCTCTTTCCCATGGATATCGTAAAAGGCGACTAAGGGATAGGCTTACAAACTTGGGATTCTTATTTTTAGGCGATGGACCAGCGACCTGTCACTATTTGAATCTCAATTCTACCATTAAGCCAAATTGCTGAACGTGGCCATTCAGTCTTTTCAAGACTGTTGGCTCTGTCTACCCCGCCAGGGATATGGACGTGACCATATGTATGTATGTATGTATGACATAGTAATAAGGATAGTATGAGCAGAAAGGCAGTGACAGTAAGATGGCAAGTGACAGAAGTAATTGGAAGAAACTAACATACTGTGCCGACCCCATGTAAAAAGTGGGAAAAGGTAACGACGAAGAAGAATGACATCATTTTGACTTGTATCCCGACTGTACCTTCAAGGTTCAGCTATGAAAACTATCCAGGATTGGAAAGATTTTATCTGTCGAGCGACTGAAGTCAGGTCACCACGACTATGATAAAGTTGAACACAAGGAGTTATTAAAGAGTGTTGTTATTGGCATATGTTATATTTTTCTCTCTTCAGTGAAAAGTGCACCCCGGTCTCTTCTCCAGAGAAGTGAGAACACAGATTTGTGTGCGTAATTTTTCTGTGGGTGAGGATGTAACCAAATCTAATGCTAGGAGGAAAATGAAACTATCAGAATTGCATATGATCACCATTACTTTTTTTATGCCATCTCTCTCATCGCCGGGTCTGCGGGTTTAGATAAACTATCGCTGCTTCGCTTTTTATTATGACGTGAAACGGGATAGCGATAGTTAGCAATAGGAGAGGTTAGCATGCATTGCTTACCCCGCTGGTAGAAGAGGGAGACTGAACAGATCATAACACACAACAACACACTGACACATACATATGGTCACGGCCATAGCCCTTGCGGGGTAGACAGAGAATAGTCTTGAAAAGACTGAATGGCCACATTCAGCTATTTGGCTTAATGATACAATTGAGATTCAAATAGTGACAGGTTGCTAGCCCATCGCCTAAAAATGAATCCCAAGTTTGTAAGCCTATCCCTTAGTCGCCTTTTACGACATCCATGGGAAAGAGATGGAGTGGTCCTATTCTTTTTTGTATTAGTGCCGGGAACCACACGGCAAAGATGATATGCGTGCCAATAGTCTTACAACTGAAGACGAGGCAGACCGGAATAAGTGAAAAGAGAGAAGTAGGACCCCTAAAGCTGACCCCAGGCCCTCAAACTTAGTGGCAGGGAGTGCAACTGGGAGCACGATGATGAGAGAGAGAGAGACCATTACTTTTTCTACGCGTATGCAGTCGCATACAAAAGTTAGTAGATAAACAACACACGATACAGTGTCAGGGCTGCGGTTACCCGCGCCGTCTCCAGCGCCGCCGCACGAACTCACGAGTATATCGTTACAAACTCTCGTTGTTTTTACTCCAACAACACTTTGATGTGACGGCACAGATAATGTTACGTTTCACAGCTACTAATTGTTACTCTGTTTTTCTTGTAATTGAGTAGCCAGTTTTGCTACAAAGATGCCGCGACCGCAAGGTGAAAATCTCCCTTTTTATGTACATTTTATAATAGGATCACTCAATCTCTTTCCCACTCCCTTTAACTCTTGACGTAAACTATTTTATTAAGTGAATTGGTAGTTATTAATGACTTATTTTATAGTTAATATATTCTATAATGATATTAAAACCTGTTTTGCCCACATAATATCTCATATCTCACATGCTACTGCATAATTTATAAATGCCCATTTTTGTTATAACCTCGATCTAGAATTGTCCTTTGCCAACGTGTTAATTAGTAAGTACTTTAATCTAGTTTGTTTGTCACAGTAAGTCATAATACGTAAAGGTTTAATACCTACTACTCTTATACGTATTCTGAAATAGCCTCAATAATGAAGATAAAGTTTAAGCCATTTTCCTAATTCTGTTTTCGAATCTTGAAACACATTGATGAATTTCACACGAGGCGAGTCGAAGTAGCGAATGAATTTGTGTTAGTATAATTTTATTCTGAACAGCTCGAAAATAATATCTGACAATAAAAGAAATTGGTAGGTTAATTATTTGGGATATGGTAACAATTTATATTTATTAAACAAATATCATAATAGTCGCCTTTATCTATAGACAAGGTTTTTGGACATACTACGTAAGTAAGGCTAAATGTGGTCCGAACATTACCCATCTAACTAACAAAAACTTAGAAACAAAAGAATTAATACTTTGAAAATTTTCTGCTACATAAATTGTATATAGATCTTTTGAAAATTACAAAGTTAGTAGCAATACTACCTACTTATTTATCTTTGTAATATTTCTGAAGTCTAAAGCAGGTAGCCCTTCCGGGCTTAAACAGGGCTCTATTGAATTCGGCTGTTCCCTCAAGAGGGTAAAAGAGACTGATTGGGGGTTATTTACTGGTCGTAAAATTCTTTTTCTAACTTCCGAAGTTATTGCTTATAATTAAAAGAGGTGTAGGGGCTTAATTACCGTAATTGACTAGCTGAAATAAAACATTACTTTGATATGAATTCGTATGGTCCTGCAGCGCACAAAGTTGGTGCGCTATACTCAGAGGAGATACGCCACAAAACCTATCATTTTTGCATTAATACGTGTTTTCTAAATAACTATACCTTTATTATTTTTATATGTAAGTAAGTACACTTAGATATAGCACTCTATATTCATTTGAATAACCTTCGGGTGTAATAAGGCTACTTTTTAATTGTAAGTGTGTAACAATTTTATTAGTGCCGTGTGGTTCCCGGCACAAATAAAAAACAGAATAGGACCACTCCATCTCGTTCCCATGGATGTCGTAAAAGGCGACTAAGGGATAGGCTTATAAACTTGGGATTCTTCTTTTAAGTGATGAGCTAGCAACCTGTCACTATTTGAATCTCAATTCTATTACTCAGCCAAACAGCTGAACGAGGCCTATCAGTCTTTTCAAGACTGTTGGCTCTGTCTACCCTGCAAGGGATATAGACGTGATTATATGTATGTATGTATGAAACAATTTGTGATCTAATATGAGTCAGACGAGAGTCCCTCTGTGAAACCAAAGTCACCCAATCAAGCCAGGATCATGTCAAAAAGCCTACTCCGAGCTTCTCTGCAGAGAGTCGATGACATGACCGGGTTAAGAGCAGAAGACTAATGGCCATCTCAACTCAACCAATGTGAACTATACTCAAAGTGAGTCCAGTCCAAAACGAATTAAGGCAGGGAAAGTAATTTGGCCGATTTAATGTGCAGATTGATTTCCAAACAGTTAATCTTTCGTCGGCAGTTTATTTGGAAAAAGGTAAATAGTTAAGCTTTCGCAGATAGATTAAGGGTGTTTTATCACGACGCAACAGCCTGGGAAGGTCGACCAATTGAATTAAAATGGACGTGACGTGACCTTCAATTTTAAATATCTATAACAATTCCACTTCTGCATGTAGAGAGCATTAGGAAAATAATTAAAGAACTAGATATAATATATTGCCGTGTGGTTCCCGGCACCAATAGAACATAGAATATCCTCCATCTCTTTCCCATGTATGTCGTAAAAGGCGACTAAGGATAGGATTATAAACTTGGGATTCTTCATCCTGTCACTATTTGAATCTCAATTCTATCTTAAAGCCAAATAGCTGATTGTGACCTATCAGTCTTTTCAAGACTGTTGGCTCTGTCTACCTCACAAGGGATATAAACGTGATTATATGTATGTATGTAACTAGATATAATGTTTTTATGCTTATTTAGTGAGTTTAACATAAGTGTTATGAGAATTTTGAATTCACCGGCTAAAAGAATGACGCCATGCAATTTGTAGCAGATGTCGCCGATCCTATATGATCGCATTAATATTAAAACATTATAAATTCGTTGCTACAGTGAGGAAATTGAAATTTATCTTTCCCTCTCTAGCTTCTGAGGGCGCCCTATATTAATTTTTAAAAGACGAACGCGCTATGTGGCCAATCTCAATAAGTTTGGTGGAACGCCGCCATTCCTCTTTCTAACTCATATAAATATGTACTTGGTACTAACAAGTTTCAACACAACCATAGACACAGAAATTCTTTTTTTCCTTTATTTCATTTTAGAAATATTAGGTATTAACGTACGTACATTTTCATTTAAACATAATCTGCGAAACAGTTATTCGTATTTTTGTTTCATTTTTACACTCTAACATAAAGTCAGTTTCAATTTTTTTTAATCCAATGATTCATTTTTGGTTTCTTGCAAGCACTTCGAGTATCAGATAAGAATGTCCACTGTCAACACATTATCTAAAATCCTACCAAAACAGAATTAAGGCCAAGAATAGTACAAGAAGCATAGGTTTTTTCTACACAATTTTATAACTGTTTCCCTTCTGACTCAGTAGATAAGCCCTTCCTGGAAGGACTTAAAGGGTAGCGCATTGCAATCCTGCACATTTTAATGTTGTCACCCGTCCATTCAGATTTCCATGTAAAATCAAATCTAAGCACAGAAAGTGATAACCATGCCAATCTTTGAAAAGTAGGAACAAAGAAGGTACCTATTCGGAACCTAGTTTCAGAATTTTTTATCCCTTTTCCGGCGGTTTCGCTTCGGTACTAAATCATATCTAAGGAAACAGTTTCTTTTTAGCGGGTTAAAAATAAAATGTATAATTTATTTAGTCTCTATAGATGTGATGTAATAGACACCCTATATGTTGTAAGACCATAGATACCTCCATCAGACAACGACACTTCCAATGCTTACAATGAAGCTTTATGGCAGATTTCCAACTAGAGTAAGACAAAGCAAAAATTGGTGCTTTTCTTGAAAGCTTTGAGAGCCATTAAACATTAGGTTTTTCAAAAAGAATAAATGTTTATTAGGGGCGCACTTTCATCATTCACATAGCCCCAAATAAAACTAAACTACTTTGTTAAATTCTTAAAAACAGAAAAAAAATACTATCATTTTGTTTCTTCAAAAGCAATACAAATTTGAGAAAACCATCCCTTACACCTTTTATGCTCAATATTCCACGTAAAGAATATTTCATTCATTCAATGAATGAGTTATTCTTTCAAGATGTAGTTCATTTCCCTTAACCATAACAATAAAACAAAACAGGACATAACGGCCTTCGAAGCTGCCGATTCGAACCCTATACTCTAGCGATTTATGACCAGAACTGTCCAGTCCATACCTGACCTACCCGCATTCCGCCATTTTTTTTCTTTTCGTCTATTGTTGTGTCTTCGGAAAGATTAAGATAGAGTGCTTATGGTCGTAAATCCTACCAAAAATAACAGTTTTTTTTTTTTCATATAACGGTTCTTGAGGCGGGGGTACATACAACCTTGAGTTTGGTTGCTGAATTCTTTTGTTAACTGCAGCGAGATTAACGTTTGTTTATTGTAAAGATAATCTTAGGGTTATGTAAGATTAAAATCCAATAGTTTCAGCAATGCTATGACTAATAATTAAGATATTTAGATAGTTATCTTTCTATAACTAATAAGTTACTTGATACAATGAGGATTTTTAAATTACTTTTGCAGGTAAAGAACATAATTGTTGTCGATATAAAGATCTAATAGAATCACAATGAGATGTTTAACTTCAACATGACAAGGGATAAATCATAACTGATATAAAAATATCGCCTTGCATTTAGATCCAAGTAAGGATCTAAAAATAAACATTAACGACTAAATGTATGTTTCATTTAAATCCTACGAAAGTACCAGGGCAACATGAAGTTTGCGTAGGTCGGCGTGCGGTGACAAACAGCGCGGGGCACGGAGACACGGAGACACGTTTGTTTGCGCACTATGGAACGGGCGCCAGCCAGTGGGCGATACCACAGAACATAATGTACATATGTATAATTGTACTAGAGTACGCCCGTGACTCTGCCTGCGTTAAAACTAAGAATATCCGTCCGAATAGAAGTTGGAAATCCTCCCTTAGTACACCTATAAACTATATTAAAAACGTTATTCCAAATTCTTCAGTTTGAACTGTGCTTAAATATGTTAGTCAGTCAATCAGTTATTTTCTTCTTAAATATGTATTATATAGAAATATAGAATAGACTAGACATAGCATTTGCTCGTGAAGACATATTATAATACCGGTGAAGTCTTATATGAACTCGTTAACTACTTCAATATTTTTATGTTATATCGGTTTCAATTTCTTCAAATCCGTTGAAAACATATGATATCCCCCGCGGAGCTACTGAGAGCGCAACTGAAAAATGTAAAAATGTGACAATATAAATAAAAATATTTTTTTTCATGTCACAGTAAAAGTACTTATGACATTTTTCCCAGAAGCAATTGGTTGCCGATTCGTGACTTTAGGACTAATAGTCCTGCAGTAAATTCATTCGCAATTCTATGAACCTACAATTTTACGTTTATTCGCTTCCGAGAAACTAAGCGCGACTGTACCGCGCCGTGTGTAAGTACATGTAAGTTCATTCCAATAATGCATCCGAACGCAGAAAGATGCTCAGTGTAAAAATACTAATGTTTAACAAGCCATGAAACCATAAACAATGAGTGTATGAAAAAAGAATTCTAAATTGTAGAGGAGATCATTTGATTTGTTAACTCATCTAATATTAACTGTTTTAATCATAAAATAGTTTTACTCGCTTTGCAATGATCATGTGATTTGTTAATTTAATTGTTTTGTGCTTAATTTTAAATGTGTATACAAAAACGATGATTTGGTATGGAATCCCTTAAGAAGCCCTATATCTTAATTTATCGTCAATATATCTGGAAGGGATTAGGCAACAGATGTTAAATCCCTTTCTTAGTTAAAACAGCTGAATCCAGAACTGTAGAGCCAAAGATAATCTAAAGAATAGACGGAAAAAAATGACGAAAGTAGACGACCTTTTCAATTATATTTGTTGATTTTTTTTTATGCAACTTATAAAAAAAATTACAGAGAGAAGAGATGGCTCTTATATTTATGAAGGAGAAGATTATTTATGCGTTTTCTTGATTATCTTACTTCTTGTTGGTTAACAAGATTTTAATGAAATTCGAGGTGAACAAACTCTCAAAGCCTGTTCGGCTTTATAATGCGTTTGAGATTCAAATAGTGACAGGTTGCTAGCCCATCGTCTACAAGAAGTATTCCAAGTTTATTAGCCATGAGAAAGAGATGGAGTGGTGTTATTCTAGGGGAATATAAATTTGGATATTTAATACAAACGTTGTTTATTCTTTCTGTGCAGTCTATTCACATAGTTGGTCTGTGGCACCGAAGGCAACGTGGTTTCAATAAACCCAGTAAAGGGTTCCTCTGAGTTATGCTCTGTTGCTATTGGTTCTGATTTGTGCGTACTTTAATTACCAATAATTATTAGGATAATGGTTATTTTAACTGTGATTTATTGTTCCGCAAAATAACATTTCTTAGAATTTAAACAATATAAAAATTACTAATAGCATAAAGTCCATTTCTTTTGCCTGAAATAAAAGTGAACAATCGCGAATTCTTGACACGTCTTTTTGTTGAAAAATACATTTTAAATTTATTTAAAGCCATGTGCTGTGTGGTTCCCGGCACCAATAGAAAAAAAGAATAGGACCACTCCATCTCTTTCCTATGTATGTCGTAAAAGGCTACTAAGGGATAGTCACATAAACTTAATGGCGATGGTCTAGCAACCTGTCACTATTTGAATCTAAACTCTATCATTAAGCCAAACAGCTGAACGTGGCATATCACTATTTTCAAAACTGTCAGCTTTGTCCACCCCGCAAGGGACACAGAGGTGATTATATTGGTTTTTTTACGACATCATCCACGGGAAAGATACCGGGAACCACACGGCACCTAAATAAATAGATACCATGGTGAGTCATATTGGCAATAGTTATTGTTTATGGCTTAAAATAAATCTCTCCATTACACAATCGAGATTTATTATTTAATTATTCACGCAAATCAAGAATGGCCGATAGGAAAATAGAGCACAATAAATTTATACTTCCCGCTTAGTAGTTAAATTGTGACACATCTATACTAATATTATAAAGCTGAAGAGTTTGTTTGTTTGAACGCGCTAATCTCAGGAACAACTGGTTCGAATGCGTGGAATATTTTGGGCATCAATAAAGCCCTCAAGGATGAATAATTTTCCCCGTTTTTTTTCACATTTTCCATTATTTCTTCGCTTCTTATAGTTGCAGCGTGATGATAAATAGCCTAAAGCCTTCTTCGGTAAATGGTCTATTAAATGAAAAAAGAATTTTTCAATTCGAACCAGTAAGTAGTTCCTGAGATTAGCGCGTTCAAACAAACAAACTCTTCAGCTTTATAATATTAGTATAGATTTTAAGTCAAAGACTCTTCATATCATCCAACTAATATTATAAATGCGAAAGTTTGTATGTCAGTATGGATGTTTGTTATTCTTTCACGCAAAAAATGAAATTATGAAATTGACTATGAAATTTGGTATGCAGGTAGCTGATGACCCAGAATAACATAATAGGCTTATGCCGGAGTTCCCGCGGGATTAATAGAGTTTCCACGCGGACGAAGTCGCGGGCGGCGTCTAGTACACAATAATATAATAACATATTTTTCGTAGAAATACTTACGATTCGCGATGACCTGACCCGCCACAGATTACAAAGCCATCAGTTCATAAACAATGACAGTTTGTTTCCATTTACAGATTAAAGTCGTAATTAATTTTATTTATTTGTTCGTATCGCGACCAGAATGGGCTCGTTACCCGCATTTATCGATATTTTTATAACTGCGATTAACTGTTATAATTAAAACTATTAAATGATAACTTTATTAAGTCGTATGTCGTGACAGATGATTGCAATAAAAAAAATGTAGGTAATATTTATTACCTACTGCAAAAAATACTGCAGTAGAAAATATATACTAATTACTTACTTCGACGTTTCTCGCCGGTTGTCTGTCACCAAGTCCCGAAGGTTAAATCATGCTAACACAGTACACCCTTCATAAAGGGCACATAACAAATAAATAAATAACACAATTAAAAAATGAACAATACGGAACTTGCTACACAAACTTAAATAAAAAATAAAACTTTACATACATACATATGGTCACGTCTATATCCCTTGCGGGGTAGACAGAGCCAACAGTCTTGAAAGACTGAATGGCCACGTTCAGCTATTTGGCTTATTTATATAATTGAGATTTAAATAGTGACAGGTTGCTAGCCCATCGCCTAAAAAAAGATTCCCAAGCTTGTAAGCCTATCCCTTAGTCGTCTTTTACGAAATACATGGGAAAGAGATGGAGTGGTCCTATTCTTTTTTCAATGGTGCCGGGAACCACACGGCACCAATAAAACTTTCCATAATCAAAATTTCAAATTCAAATAATAAGAGTGCCTAGTACATATGAAATCTACTTCATATACATATGTACATATATGCTACGCCCTATTAAAGGTTGAATTGAACAAACATGGGACTGTTAACAGTTTTATTTTATTTTTTTAAGCAGCACCTTATCGGGGCATCGGTAGTCATCATAATTGATTTAAGGCGTTGCTCCTCGGTCCATAAATCAAAGTTATCTTCCCGTATCGCGACCGTGCGTTAGTCTATTGTTTATGGTCGCGACTCGCGACTATCATCTGTCATACAATAGACAAGGTTTGTTTATGTGTGTATGCGCCTAAAAGTTAATCATTTATATCAGGAATTTATTTTACTATACATATATACTTTTGTATTGGTGCCGTGTGGTTCCCGGCACCAGTACAAAAAATAATAGGACCACTCCATCTCTTTCCCATGGATGTTGTAAAAGGCGACTAAGGGATAGGCTTACCAACTTGGGATTCTTTTTTAGGCGATGGGCTAGCAACCTGTCACTATTTAAATCACAATCTGTCTACCCCGCAAGGTATATATACGTGACCATATGTATGTATGTTTACTATACCCATGGTCAACCTATTGGGAACTATTATGAAAGACGTCGGCGGCGGCCGTGCCGCATCTTTGTCACCGTTTATAGGTAGTACAGCATAGTATACAATAGAGTTACATTAGGTAATACTCACTAAGTTACTAAGAATACTACTATATGTAATTATAAATAATTATAGTAATTATGTAACTCGGATCAACACTCTCAAACGCCGTAGGTGGAACTACAAATTTAACTTATAAATTCATTTCAATTAAAACTTAAGATGTGAGATTAGGTATTAACTCTCTTTTTGAAAGTCAAAACCTTTTTGCAATCTTTCCCCGCAAGCAGAACAACCCTGACAGACGACTTCCCCTCCAAACTTAAATCGATGCTTACTCAAGAATAGATGATTACAAGTCCAATTTTATTCTACCTAAGTAATAGAATTCTTACATTTCTCCGAGATTCGACAGGAAATTTTTCCGATTCGACGTCCTTTAAGAAATGCAATGTACACATTAATTTCCGTCACGTTTAACGACAAATAGAGGAAATTTAAAATGCGAAAGTGGATTCGCGTAAATTGATTTCGGATTCGTTCTGTACGAAAGCGGCCAATCGGAGAGTAAACGTTCGGGAATCATTTAAAAACGTTTTCCTAATTTATAAGGAGGCGGGAGGGAGTTTCGCCCACATAATTATTTTAACGCGCCCTTAGAAAACTCCTCGTTGCCGTTGCCCGTTCGTTTTCCCCAATTTCCCGACGAAAATACACGTGCTGCCATCTATCTGTACCGCAACTCGTGACGTTTCAGCCGCCCCTTCTCCCTTTCCCCCCGCAGGCGAACCGAGCGATCCAGTCTCGCTCATTTGTTCATTCACTCAGTGAGTCTTCGTGTGCCGCACTGGAAGGACGTCTGTTCGTTGGTTCATTTCATGTATCGTTATTATTGTTTCAAACATTCGCTCAGCTGATCAGTGACAATAAATTTTATTCTGCCGACAATAACCTGCTTATCCATTAAAGTGCGTGTTGTGAACTTCGTTGTGAGAAACCAAAAAGCAAGGCTGTCGAAAATATCTCGAGTTGAATGTAAAAATATACGCGTCGTCGAGGATCGAGGAGCGTTCGCCGCGTGTGACTGATCGATATTTTAAATGATAACATGGATTCAATTAGGTGTTTAAGAAGACGGTGAGATAGTGTTTCGTTGTGTTGTGTGAGAGACTGGACTTGGCGCTGTTGGCAAACTGTAAGTAACGATATTGATTGTGTTTACGTGCAGGTTGTAGATAAGGTCGCGGATTTGTTTGAGCCGATAAGTGGCCGGTTTTGAGATAGTCTGGAATCGGAGAATGCCGGTCGATGCATTTATAAATTTGTCGATGACATTCCACCGGTTGATGCGGCATCAGTGTATATGTATAAACTCATAAAATTGCAAACAGGTTGCTGCCTCGGTCGCTTCTTGCTTTACTATACTGAAATATAAAAATATTTCAGTTTTGTTCAGAATATTTCAGTTTATCTCTTTGTAAGTAGGTATGTATTATTTACGTACATAATAAAACATTTCGTTAATCTTAGTGATCGCCGGTGCTCTATCTCTTTACCTAGGCAGTTTAGATTTTCAATTAATTGATTATTATCTTAGTTTTAACTCACTGGTTACGCTGCGATCTGTAAATTTACTCTAAAAGAAAATTCATATTTTATTCATTTATTTTTGTCAGACAAAGGTGGTTACCTACAAATAGTTGGTAGGTAGGACTTTCGTTTCCTCATCTGGGATACAAAATAGGAGTATCTACATTATTCTTCACGTAGGTACATTATTTATATATGAACTACCTACCTATTTCATCACATCACACTCAATTATATAATAATTTCTATTTTCAAGCAACAATATCCTAAGGTAAGTAGGTACTTACCTACCTACTTATCAAAACCATTAGATTACCTCTCGTAATGAACGAGCTTTTTGCAAAGGACATGTTCAACGTCCTTTGCAAAAAGCTAGGACAATCGCGGTAATATCGCACGACAGCGATACAACAGACAGTGCAACGCCCGCTGCAAATCGAAACGCATGGCTCAGGTACAGGAAAGCCGCTGAACACAGCTATAGGTTATTCCACTGCACTTTCATTTGCAAGTCGAAAATAGCTCGAACTCGTCTGACTCACGCTTTTATTTACGATCTTCCCATACCATCTTCCTACGAGTGTGCAACTGTCCACTAATTTTCCCGCCAGAACACGTATTCCAAATTTCAAATTTTATATTCATCACCATTGTCTATGGGCTAACATTGAAATTGTTTACAGCCATTTAAAATTATTTACAACAATCTGCGTTCCATTAATAAAAAATTAATAAATATTTTGAAGATTTATTATATGGGTATTTCCATCACATTATCGTTAACGTAAATCGTCTTGTCGTCGTAACTCCTGCTACGTAGATACAAGAAGCTCAGATAGAATAGGGTTGCCTGACCTAAAAATGAACCAATTTACTTGGTTCTACTTTATTTAATAATTAACCGCGAGAAGAAGCATGCACGATTCCTCCTTTTACTTCATCGACTAGCTAACTCTTAAATCTAAGAAGTCTTTTTTCAAACCTTCCTTAAAATTTGTCACCGATCAACAAGTAGGTAATCGATGAAAATTTTTAAAACAGATTATGTCCTAAAATAATAGTTCCATGCTTTGCAATAATTTAATGTTAATTTAATGCCTTCGAATACAATTAATTCAAAATAACGAGACTGGCATCCCTAGCACGGGTGTCTCAAATCCGAGTATGTTTACAATAATCATTACATAGCCCATAGCAGTGTTTGTATTCGCGATGTAGCGTAGGCGATATGGTGGAAACACCTCATAAAGCAGTCTAATCGTATACGTAACTCTGTAAACAACTCTGTCGAAACCGTTAAACACTGTTTCACATTTTCTAACACCTTCTAATTACAGGTAAAACGCATTAAATATAATTAGTGCTTATTTGAAGGGATATAAAGGTGCGGGTTCGACGGCCGGCAAGGCAAACATTGTGGGATCACGGTTCACGCGTTCGCGTCCACAATGCGTTGTTTGTTTCCGCGCTCGAAACACCAGACACACAAACTCATTTGAGCATTAATTAATGCTGGATTACGTGTACCGTTTCATTTCATTATCTCTAGTTTACGCAAGAAGAAACGTATGCGTGACTCTGCCAAAATGTGAAACAATTTGTGTTCTCTTTTGAAAATATTCCGCATGGATTAAAGCCTTTCATGATTGTATTCGCAGACTCTTTTCGTTTTCGAACAAAACGTTCCTTATTCAAAAATTACGTTTACACTTTAGACATTAAAATTCCACAAATTCGGATACACACACAGTAAATGTCCTGTATAAAGTACGATCGCCTCACGATTAACGACCGGCGTCATGCACGCCCGCTGGGCTACCGTCGGCTTCATTTATCAAATTATAAATATACACGGTACACACAGCCCACCCATCGCTCCGACCCTTGAACGCAGTTTTTTCCTGACCTTCCTTCTTTCGATGTCATAAATATTCTATGTTATAGTTTATTTTCGATTTAATGGCATGATTAAATGATAAAAACTAAACTGGTGACCCACAACCGATACGGGCAGTACAACTTTTAATAAGTCTGGATATCTCATTGATAGGTATCAAAGTTTAATATATCAAGTTAGGTAACTAAAATGTCCATGTATTTCCCAGTATAAGTCAGGTTTAAGTACCTCTATGTAATTATTGTCTACATAGATAGAACTGTGCTTTGATAAGATTTCTAATATTCAAGATTGTTTCATTGAAATATCTTAAATGTATTGAGAACGTAAATCCCCTGACAAAATCCGTGCCTGAGCTTAAAGTGAATTAAATCACGTTCTTATCCAGGGCAGGGCGCCTAATCAAACAGATTAACTAACTGAATGGATAACATGGTACTATGAAGTGTGGCAACAGTGGGTCTATTCATGTTCGGATACACGGACAGACAATGATTATTATTATAGACAAGTGGTCGTTAAGCCAGCAACCATAGTGTAATATTTAATAAACACTCATTTGATTGTGTTAATATTTGGCTTGTTAGTTTTTATGGCAAGTGTTGATAGAACTTGAATGAAACAACGTGCGGTATAGATACAAAGCCTTATGGTGTGATTTGTGATGTCATGCCATGATCAATTTTCTATTTATTAAAATTATTATGATTAAACTCTTACCATTACTAATTTGTAGTTTTCTTGGGAAAAGTAAGAAACTAAAAAAGACTGTTTATTTATTCGATACTGGGTCTGCTTATTTGATACCGGATTTCACATTTATGCGGACAAAACTGCATGCTGAAGCTTAAACTTATGAGCCAGTTGAATTGTTCTTGCATTTTTTTTTCTAGTCTATGATACAATCTTATATTCCTTCTACAAAATTGTGACAAAAGATATTCACACTTTATATTTGAACAGATGTCAACACAAGAGTCTTCGTCCTAAGCCTCAGGTAGAATGTTCGAATAATAGTTAGCAGTATTTTTAATTCTGTAATAATAATACGCACCCGCATCCAAATCACGTGGCTTCAAATTTATTTAAAGATTTATTTAAACACATTATAAAAAGGTACCGGCGCGTGTTTTTCTACGATGTAGTCTAAATAATAAACATTACATTTATTTACATTTAATGTACCTTACATATTACAAATATTTTGTATAAATTATAATAAAGTACAACATGACTTTGTTTCCTTAACAACTAAAAGTCTTGTTTCAAATTGTTTTAACTAATTTTAATCCATAACTTTGCCCAAAAAAACCCTTGCTTATCTGACAGACATTGATGTACGATGTAGGTAACATATAATCCGTATTAATCCTCTTTGGGACATCCATCAAATATAAAAATGTGTGAGTGTGACACGTAAGACGTTAAAACTGTGACATTAATTCCAATGGTCAAATATTACTTTTCTTGTCTTCATTAATTGATTTCAGACTATAAATGCGAAAGTATTTTTTTTTATTTGTTACCACTTCACGCGTTATCCATTGAACCAATCTTCTTGAAATTTCGCATTTACGTGATTCTGGACATGAACATAGGGAAATTTCATTAGAATAAATTTATTTGCAAAATAATAACCACAGGTGCCGTGAGGTTTGGGAATAACCTGTATTCTTTTGTACGTGGCGCTAAATTAGTAAAAACTACTTATTTTAAAAAAGGTTATCTTCTTATTTACATTCAGTGATGAGCAGACTTTTTTCACAGGATAGTCAAATTAACGATAGATCACTTTTACTTAGATTTTGCTTCTATTTTATAATTAATAAAAATACATTGAAAATTATTATGATGTGTACAACTGAAATACAATGTAAACTTTGTAAATTAGTTTCCCAGCATTTGAAATCTCCACCTACGTCTTGTTTTATTCTTGATTTAAGCAGCTTATGAATCAACAACTGATATTACAATTACCTATGAAATAAAAGTATTATACATAGAGAAAAATATTGAAATTAACCAAAATATTGACGTAAATTCTCTGAATTAAACGAATACATACAGAGGCATATTTCGGTGCAGGCCGTTTATCAGATATCGAGTAGGTAATATCAATAAATCATCGAGTTGATATCGATAACGATAATTAAACAGCGTAATCGATCATGTGTCGGGCTGTCTGCTGCGTCGACTGCTGGACATGATAAACTATGAAAATAGTTTTAAAAAATAAATTTTTGCATTTTGTTTAAATGAGTGCTCGGCTGTTTAACTGCGTTAACTGATGAGAACTAAAGGGTTACGCCACAAAATATCAATTTATAGACAACACCTTTTACAATTATCATTGTGCTAAGTATTCAGCTTCAATACCATCGATAGTATTGTTTGGTGTCAATCGTGTTTACGGTAACTGTGCTATCGATACTATTGATTTTACTCAACTATCGATAGACTATTAATTGTGAAGTATCGATTGACAACACCACTCTGCAATATAAAATTACCATAACCCGATGATCGTAGGCTGTATTTCTGTCTTTAAGTATTCCAATATTCTGCAGACTATATGCAAATGTGTCCTTTCCCAAATATATTGATAGCAATAAAATCAGAAACTGTTCTACTTTTTCTTATTTTTCTTTGATATTTGATGAATAAAACATTACGTAGTTATTATAGGGTATTGTGAATCGTAGGGCCTATCTACATAATTTAAAATGTGAATAGTTTGTGTACTTGATAAATCTTGCCAAAAAAAATTACTATATTGTCTTACATTTTTTGTACTTAATAAGGTAATTAAAGAAATTATTTATTTACAAAAACAACAATAAAGTCAGCATCCTCTCTCCAAAGACCCAAGATTACTTTTAGAAGTTCCACGATAAATTTTGGCTGCGAAGATATTTTTTTAAAATATCGTTTTCGTCCAGCCAGTAAACCTAACTGGCTGGCACAGATTATAAATACTTATTTTTTTATCAACATTATCTATGTTATCTGTGAATCTGGCGACACCATATAACTTGTAAGACATGTAACGACCCTATTACATGATTCGATGTGTTTACTGACAAAACTCCTCTATCGCACCCATATCGCGGCGATATCGTTTCAGATTTTGGACTTTTGAATTTCCTCCAATAAAAATACTTAATCATTTGATAAAAATATTATTTTAAACTCAAGATTACTGTTATCAGCATTGCGGAATTGAATTGGAAAATAAGGAGACGTTTTCATTCATACCTAATGAAATATTACCCATATACATATATTAATTCATTATTATCGGTTTTGGAGATATATAAACGCATTTACCGTGTTAATGTGAACAGTGGGGGCACCACTTTAACTTGATACCAATTCTTTTGCACATGCCTCAATACAGTTCTTCATAAGTATACAATAATCTACTTTTATAGTACCTACCTACCTACAATAAGTTTATTTAAACAATCCATTGAATTTATTACCAGCCAATTAAACCAGGCTGACCTAAATTATTTTCTAATTCAGTATAGCAAAGCTAATGAACGAATGCAATGCTTTCTACCATATACGGTCATTCCCCTTGGAGCTATTAATACAGCTTATGGCACGCTGCACCGGCCCGATATGAGAGCCAATTTATCACCGTTATAAATTTAAATTCTCATTGAAATTTAGCGCAAAGCACTTGTATTGTCCAAATATTTCTGGAGCGCGCACGGATATTTTCGTAGGGCCATTAAAAACGGGATGCGACATATCTAACTTCCGAAAATACGTCTAATTTATAATGTAGGAGAGCATATTTTCGTTTAACAACAATGAAAGGCCAGGGATCGATTATTCGTACAAACAGGGCTGGTAATAAATCATCCGCTCCCGGTTACCTGCTCCGATCGATACGAAAAAAACCCCCCGTTTGAAACACGAGGGAGTGACATTTCTAACAATTCTAAAGGCGTCGGGACTAATACCATAGTATTGGGTAAATGGCAGTCATTTGATGCCTCGTTTGGGTGAAATGGCCAGATTTGAAAAAAGAATGTGGAAATATTCAAATTTAGAACGACAGTGTCTGGTTTTATTTTTCTTAATTAGTTGTATCGTTGTTAGGAAAAATAATACGTGTACAACAGCTACAAAGGAAGTAAAAGATCAAAATAAATAAACAAATAGATTGACAGTTTATTTTTTAATTTTCAATAGAAGAATTATCTCTAATGAAATTAATGAACTAACCTTATTTACAACGAACATACATAAACTGTACAGTCAAGATGGCAGCCAGCTACCGTTTTCCAAATGTAAATGCCTTCTACATTGTCCATGTCCAGTAAAACTAATATTTGTCTAGAATCTCATTTGTTCTTACCTTCCTACACATTTCAATAGGGTGGCTCATAAGTCCTTTACGTTAAAGTTCAATTTCTAACAAATTATTCCCAATGAAGGTAATAGTGAGTTGTTAAATTGCTGTTAAAATTTCTAGTGGCTGGTGGCAAAGTAATAATCCTATGTCACGATTTCTCCTTGTTAACAAACCGTTATTTAAACGATCATACAAACTTGAATGAAATACAGTTGCTGATGACTGTATGATAAAGCCTTTATTGTCTTTTGATTGTAAAATTTGAAAACTTATATTTAAGACGCACTTTTCTCAGAAATAATAAAAGTTTATTGAAGTCTGTGTCATATCTAGTTAATTCTGCAATAAATAAATTGTCCTACTTGATTTAGTGTTAAATATTAGATGGCTTATATTTTTAAAGACTAGTATTATTAACCTCTTATTATCATGTTGGCTGGAAGAGATCCCACTTAGAGATAAGCCCGCCTTTGTACTGTCCTACTGTTTTATATTTGTTATGTACTCGTTTAGTGAACAATAAAGCATTTACTTACTTACTTACTAGTTAGCAGAAAGAATATTTTTACTTAACAAATAAATTGCTAGTGCTTCTCTAAAGAAATTTATCCAATTGTTTGTCTCTCTTCAATGTTAGCAATAACCATAAAATGAATGTGGCAACACAATTTTTTTTTTACAAAATAGAAATGGCAAACTTTCAACGATTGACAAAAACTTTTCGGCATCCATTGAAGTTAATTTACCGAGATAAATAAATTGGCAATGTTATTTTCGCCCGGCGAAATACACTGCGAATTACTATACTGACCAATTTATTTTTACTACCCTCGTAAGATATACGATATACTGTAAACCTCTATTGTCTTCCTCTTTGCCTAACTTTTATTTTGTTACGGTTCATATTAAAAGTCAAATGACAATTTTTTTTACGCACCTTCAGTAATTTTAGTTATTTGTTAGGATCTAAGCACTGTATAACAAAAGTTCAGAAAGCGGACCCTGGTCTCCGAGGAGGGTGCAATCGGGAACACAAAAAGATGAGAGAGAATAATTGTAAATGTAGCGATATGATTGACTTTCAGCTGGGTGCTAAACTTTGAAGAGCAATATATCTTAACTCTCTTTCTAGTTTTGAGCTTAAACGGAATGGTAGAAAGAGACAGAAGATAAGTCATATGCCTTGACAACGTTCCTGAAAAGGAAAATCACACATCTGGGATGAGGCTACCGGTATTAACGCCAGGAGGGATGATTAAGTCAGTTACGTAAGAATTTCTCATAAGTAAACACTATTGTGTCATTGTTACTCATACATACATACATACATATAATCACGTCTATATCCCTTGCGGGGTAGACAGAGCCAACAGTCCTGAGCGGACTGATAGGCCACGTTCAGCTATTTGGCTTTAAGATAGAATTGAGATTCGAATAGTGACAAGTTGCTAGCCTATCGCCTAAAAAAAGAATCTCAAGTTTGTAAGCCTATCCCTTAGTCGCCTTTTACGACATCCATGGGAAAGAGATGGAGTGGTCCTATTCTTTTTTGTATTTGTGCCGGGAATCATTGAAATAAATAGCAATAGAGATACGCTCAGAAAAATATACACCGAGTTGTACACTGCAGTGGCCTTCGTTTAATGAAAATGTTGCATTTGTGATAGACTAGGGGCCGCCCGCAACTTCGTCCGCATGGAATGACATATAGGCTAATTTTAATCCCGTGTATAATAAAATATGTACGTATAATAAATAAAATACGAGAAAAATATAATTGATTGTCTTAACCCACTTAAAGGAAACCAAATCGAGAATGTGTTCTCTTTTTTTTTGTTAAAAAAAAGGAAAAAAAAATAAAGTAGGTACCTACGCTTCACAAGTATAAGAATAAATAAAATATCAATATTTGATTAACGTGTTGCTATTTTATTCCTACCATTGATATTATATACCAGAAACTATACTAAAGTTAATCTGGTTAACTATTCACTCCTTTAGATAATTGGTCACCCATCCCGGATGATTTGAACTAACTCGACCAAACTGTTGGGAAGTTAGTTTGGAATAACGTTAATTAACTAATTCGTGATTAGCAATCGTTGAGTTTGGGCAAAGAAGCAAACTTCCGACTGACCCGGTCAAATGCCCGGGTGAATTGTAAATTCTACCGAATTTGATAGTTTGTGTGGGATAAGGTACAAACCAAAGCGGATTTTATCATAAACTATATATGTATGTATAAACCTATTTGGAAATCTTTATCAGAACCGCGGGCGAAAGTATGTATGTATGTAAGAGGTTGCGACGTGTCTATATTAGAACCTCGCCCTTTTTCAAAGGCGGTTGTAAGATGGAATTACATGTCTCCTAGGCTCACTTAACAGCTAAAGTATGTTAGTTAACCCAAGTGTAGCTTAGTCAACCCACTGCGTGTGATTTTAAAACCTAATTAGGATCACTTATTATTTTGGTATATTTCGAATTAATACTAGATAGTTCACAATGAAGGAGAGAAGGTGAAATAGATAGGCACTACGTACGCTGGCTTCCGAAAAAGTGAAAAAATTCTCCCCAGAGTGAAATTTTTCACTCGTCTACTCATAAAACAAAGTCACGATAAACATCTGTTATTAATGGCATGTAAATGTGCCACCTAGAAAGGGACAGGTATAAAAGATAATCATCTTTATTTTACATCAATTAATTTGGACAAAGTCAAGCGGCACCTGACTTTTTATTAAGGTTTACGGCATTCCGTCAGTTTATTGTCATGCGGTAATAAAATGTATTTAAAAAGTTTGTTTTTTACATCTCCGAATTGATGCTTCCTCTCACAGTCGCCTTAATTTTTTTATAGCTCCAGTTAAAACCATGTGAATGTAGCGTGTGGGCGTGTTGATGGCTGGAGACTGTTGACAGACATCACATCTGGTAATCTTCTATTTTTTCTACAAGAACTTACATTTTTAGTTCGAATTGCACAAAGCAAGTTTAACGTCAAATTGAACTTTAGCGGTAAGAATGACATAAAATCAAAAGTTAATATGGCAGTACAAGAGTTACCTTTTAGAAACCTTATTGGTAGGATTATACATAGATTATAGGATTTCGTTGTTAAACCAATTGAGAAATAGACTGTAGGTTTCGTCTGTCAAGACTGGAAAGCTACTATTCGTTTGAGGAAGCAATTTAGTTCAACGGACCACAAAATGATCTGGTTATTTCATGACTTGGACCACGATGAAACGCAAGTTTGATTTGCCAAGCGGAAAATTGCTAGGAACAAGAAAACATTGACCCAAGTCGATTATCAGAGTTCCACGCAAACTAATGGATGTTTTACGATCTTCGTTGTCAAAGGATATGTATAGATAAGAGGATTTGCAGACTTCCATTCAAAGAAAATTTGAGAATAAACAATTTTAATAGTTTTATCAGCAGTGATAATCAGAAAAGAAGACTATTATTTCTGCAAAATCAAAGACAAAATCGCTTATGACTACTCCATCAAAAATGTATAACGCAGTCAGCCTACCTTTTCCGGATCTATTTACGGCCATTAAAAACAGGCTTTCCATTTAACAGCTGAAACTTCATCTTGTTACACTTATACTATTGCGGAATATCCACGATTGGGCCAATGGAAAGCGGTTACCTGACCCTATGAAAGTCCGCAACACCAATAGAAACAGTGCGTCCATTATGCTACTTACATAATGCGCACTCGCCGCTAATCACGTTCCGATCGCTCGCAATTACCCGGGAATAGCCGGGTGAGTCACTAGTGTAGATAACAGAACAATGGCCCCTGTTGCCTATCATAGAGCCTGTATTCATGAGCCTGATCGTTTGATAGGATACAGGTTTTTGCAGTTGGTTCAACGAGATGGTAAAATCTTGTAACGTATAAGCTAGCTTTTAAGCCCGGATCTTCGTCCCCGTGAGAATTGCCAGAAATAAAAAAATAAAAAGCCTTCGTTATTGCTTAAGGTATCGTCTATGTGAAGTGTTTGCCAAAATTTGTCAATGTGTTTTCTTGGAGATCAGCTCAGTATAGAATAGAATAATTTTCAAAATTGGATACAAGGTACCACATATTGACGTCACATCAGTTCAGTAGTTTAGACATGAACGGACAAAACACTTTCACATTTATAATATTAATATGGATGTATTCTTTAAATAATTCAAATCTATTTTTTTATGATATCAATTAAAAAAGAAAGAATAATTGTTTATTTGATACAAAATACAAATTAAAAATATGGCAATTTACATCCAAAAATGTACCAAAAATTGATATGGATTCCATTAAGCTCCAGTGAAGCCCACCTTGAAAGCTCTATGAGCTCCATCCCATTGTTATTTCACCAATTTTAATTATCCCTCACGAGTATTCAAACATTTCGCAGTAGACCTACACGTCTGAATAATTCATAGGCTGCCCGACTTCGAATCTTAGTCAATGTTAAATGCAGCGTGTAATTTACTGCCTACTCCTGTCAGACATTATCATACCTATTTCTGAATATGGAGGTCGCCTGGCTTGTTTCTGTCTGTTCATTTGGTCGACTATGTTTTTTTTTTATGGACCAATTCATTTAAAAATATCTTTTTATATTCCAAATTCCAAGATAATTTTTTTATGTTGATCAGGTTTAAAAGCTACACACAAAAACGTTTTTGACAGTTCTATCTATCTTATGTACCAACATTCGCCATCGGCTCCTTCCGCGTTATAACCTTATGTCCATCTCCATACTCCACACTTAACGTATAAAAAAATTCATGAAGATCGGTCCAGTGGTTTTGAAAGACGGACAAACAAACACACTTTCACTTTTATAATATTAGAATGAATTAAGTTTATGTTATCAGACACGTCAATCGGCCAACACTGAATTACCTATTTGGATCTAGGTCTAAGCTAAAGTGACTGACAGTCTCCTACATTGCGACATGGCATTAATGAAGTTGTTTCAGCTGTTTTAAACGATTTAATAGTCAAGTACAGCGTCTAAATCACAACTGGGTGTGGTAGAATTGTTTCTAGTTTATAGCTTATACATGGTGATCCCAGATAATAACTATGTATACGTGTTCCAAAAGCCTAAGGTAGTTCAAATTCTACGTGAAACATAATTTGTGAAGTTAATTTCCTACTTTGGATAGGCCACGTGTTTTCGAATCCCCCAGCTGCCACCAAAAATGTATTTTTGCTCATCATAATGAAAATTATATATTTTAATGTTATATGCATATTTTACAAATTTTACCAGTCTACAATATCCCAATACCGACTAAAAAAATAAATGTAAGTTTGTTTGCTGATTTCTTAAACATTGAAATGATATCTATTAAAAGCAAATATTTAGTGTGGAGTACATAAAAGAATATACGGTTCAAAAACATTTCTGGTATTAAACCATTCTATAAAAATAAAACTTTTTCTTTGTTTTTTTTTTTAATATTATAATAATCCTCATGAATTTAGTATGCATGCTTCGCCCGCGGATTTCCTTCCAATACGAACGTGCTGATCCAATCGTACAAACGGATTTCATTTACCAACAACAAACTGATTTTACTATAATATTATAGCGCATACTTTCCTATCTCACATTTGCCTTATTAAATAAATAAAATTTGAATGTATTAATACTAAAAGTAAATTTAACTATAAACTCACAGATTGAAAGTCCGATGTCCTTCATAACGCCTTAAAATTTTATTAAATAGCTAAGACAAGCTATTTTATATTTACCTACCTATATTATTAATTTATCAATATATCAACGATACATATACCTACAATGTAATATGTTCAATTTTGAAGTAAATTCCAAGCATAACCAAATTCAATCGCGTGCCGAAGCTAACTAGTTTGTCGTAAAATTTCTATACATCTGTCCTTTTCCTATTCAGTTTGTCATCTCTTTTGCACAAACATTATACTTACGGTCGTTGCCAAAAAGTCGTAAAGTCTCAATCTGACTCTCGCAAGTTGAGCTTGAAAGCTCAGACGTAACTTGAAATCACGAAATATACGGCTTTGCATTAGAATTCATTGTTTATGTTACCATTCTCAGGTTTATCTTCATACCTTAAAGATTTCTTTCCCCCAAATCGTACCTGTGTCAAGTCTATTTATTAAGAATTAACAATTTAGAATAACAAGCTTTGAGGCTACCTAACTTGTCGGCTTTTTTAACTAGTGAAAGCAATTTTAGTTGAATATTGTAATTCGATTTTAGTTTTCCCTAATGAAAATGTGTTAAAAATGTTATAAGCAATAACCTTTTTTTTTAAAATAATATAGGATAAACGGTAATCAGTCAAAAGAAATTCCTGTAGAAACAAATTATAATTTACTTTTTATTGATCCATAAAATATTCAAGACAATAGATATTTTAAAAACAGTGAGCACCGCTCTTACATTACTTATAATTAAAGTTTAAGTGCTTTAAGGGCGCAACAAGCTACACTGCAGCATTTTGCATTAACGATTACAAATCTGCAGTTACTGAAAGTAAAGTAGTCGGGATGGGAATGTAATAAGTATAGTTTATCCTTATTTGAACTTGCCTAAAATAGATTATCCCAAAATATGATTTCCTTATTAGTTTATGCCCACAACTTCCTTTATTGCTCCCCGAACAACTACTAATTAAGCTTACTCGCATTTTTTCAAATACTGATCAAATCTAACATCCGCCAAAAAATAATTATTGATATGTTAACTTGATGAATTAACATAATGCCATTTTGAGCAGTAATTTTTTAAATAGAATTTAGTAAATAGTTAAGACCACAATTACTTTACGGAAATTACTGATTTTAACAAAAAATCCAAATATAATTTTAGCTTTTATACCGTTTTCCGTCTCTTTTTTACCAATTGATGAAAATTAAACTGAAAACGGACTTTTAATGACATATATTTTGTATAAATAGTTAATTGCAACGAGATAATGGTGTTGAGGGTTTACCGGAGTATTTTTGACTGTATTGTTATTATGCTTGAGAAACCAAATTAATTTAAACTTTCGCACCACCATTTCTCCGCTTTATGTGACTTGAATTTCTAAAAAAATATCTTATTGTTGATATTATTATTAAACGTGAGAAAGTTCGCAGGCGCAAAGTATCTAATTTCCCTTTATAAGTACCTAATAAGACTGTAGAAAGTCTTCCAAATTCTGACATTCATCACGGATCAGCCGCTATCTGACATTCAGATTCCTTTGTTGGATCCACAGAGTAGAGAACGCTGACCGCCTTCTTCTGCTCTGTGCACAGAGAGCAGAATGCCGAGCTTGCTCTGTGGTCAGATACGTTTGTAGGTCAATCGTGACTTGAGTGATATTGTGAACTAAAATAGTTTGATTTACGTACTGTCGCGTCTTTACCTTGTAACAGTATACGCATATGATATTCTATTTGTCTGACCCTATACTCGGATAAAAGGGAACTGTGACAATCACTCAGCTCACAATGTTTAGCTTAAATTATTAAAAAAACATACATATATACATATAATCACGTCTTTATCCTTTGCGGGGTAGACAGAACCAACAGTCATGAAAAGACTGAAAGATGATACTCACATTAAGCTATTTGGCTTAATAATAGAATTGAGATTCAAATAGTGACAGGTTGCTAGCCCGTCGCCTAAAGCAATCCCAAGTTTGTAAGCCTATCCCTTAATCGGCTGTTACGACATCCATGGGAACGAGACGGAGTGATCCTATTCTTTTTTGTATTGGTGCCGGAAACCACACGGCAATTAGACACTTACCTTTTTCAATTCAATTTACTCTGCCAATCTTCAAAAGACAGGAACAATGTATAATATTTCGAAGACAGCTATTGACTAGCCGCGCCCCCCGGCGCCCGCGCAAATAGAGCGAGGCCATGCGGGCCTATTATCGCCAATGAGGTGTGCGCTGGGAGGCCCAATTGCTGCGACCTCTGCCCTGGATTGGAAACAAGTGGAATTTATAATATGTTTGCATACATACATATAGTAACGTCTGTATCTCTTGCGGGGAAGACTCAACAGTCTTGAAAAGACTGAATGGCCACGTTCAGCTATTTGGCTTAATGTGTAAATAGTGACTCTAGGTTGATAACCCAACGCCTAAAAAATAATCCCAAGTTTGTAAGCCTATCCCTTAGTCGCCTTGGATCCCATGGATGTCGTAAAATGGAGTGGTCCCATTTATAATATTTATCGCATAAATGACGTTGGTAATAGACTTGTAATTGTAGACGGGTTCATCCATACCATACTAATGTTGTTATGATTTAAAGATTGCGCCTTCAGGGAGAGAACCCTGTTTATTCATATATTATATGTCATAATCATGACGTCTATATTCATTGCGGGGTAAACAGAGCTGAAAGACCACGTTCAGCTGATTGGCTTAATGATAGAATTGAGATTTAAATTGTGACATGTAACTAGCCTATCGCCTTAAAGAAGAATCCCAAATTTATAAGCCTATACCTTACCCGCTTTTACGACATCCACGAGAAAGAGATTCTTCTTATAGACGATGAGCAACCTGTTACAGGTTGGAAGAATCCCAAGTTTATAAGCCAATCCCTTAGTCGCCTTTTACGACATCCATGGGAAAGAAATGGAGTGGTCCTATTCTTTTTTATATTGGTGCCGGGAACCAAACAGTAGCCCTTTTTACCCGGGAATTTATGGATATTTTAATTACTCTCTTATACTCTCGCACAGTAACTAAGAAACATTCATGCCAAATTGCGACAAAGATTTAAGTAAGAGAATATTGACGCATTTATAATTCTTAGGAATGTTTAAAATAAATAGGTATCCAATATACTTTTCAGCCTCACACGAGCTGTACTTACCTCTGCATAATGACACAAGTAGTCAACATACGCCGTGCGAAAATAGCTGCTCGCGCCATAAAGGTCCTTCCTTAATAACTATTGGAAATATTCAGGACAGGGTTACCAACTTCATGTTATTTTTCTACGTGTCTTAAGTTTATGGAACATTCTACTTTACATATATATTTATATATAGCTACTTTACATATACATAAAGCCTCGTTCCCGGAGAGGTGGACATAGGCAGAGACTACATCTTTCATCATCTTCTTTCTAAACATAAGTTTTTTTTTATACTGGAAATTCGAAGAGAAAAGCGAAGCCCCGCACAAAGAGTAGTGCGTTATCAGACTTCGTTGAAGAAAACGCCGCCGTAGCTGTTAGGCTGCATGGAATGTTTGATAGTTACATAATTTCGCAAATTTTGTACGCATAAAAAGGTTTGTTAAGTTTTAGCAAAATTTTGACATTCTTCAGATATATAAAAGCTCCTTTATCTGTAAAAAGAGTACTTACTTCGTGTAAAAACAATCACACGAAACAGAAATATAATTGTATGAGATTTTCGGCAAATGTTTTGGCGATTATATTTTTACCAAATAAGAGTGTTATGAACTTTAATGTTTTTTTTTCTAAGGTCGATTCACGAATAGTTTATACCAGGTAGATTTGATAACCCTGTCACTAGACTGTGCAGGAAACTCGACTCGTAAAGACAGCGCGTAACGATATGAGTTTGCGACCCGTGGTCTCGCCTTCTGGTCCTTAGGCCCGCATCGTATATTTAAAACCTAGTGTTACCTATATTGTAAACGAAAATACTAGGACTTTCTACTTGACTGTACTTAGTCAGTTCTAGAATGTTTTTTTTAAAGTATTTGTGTAAGTTTTATTTTGGTCGGATCTGATTGTGTAGATAAATAAGACTCAAAAGATTTTGGTACACATAGTCATAACATAATCAAAAGTTTAATTTCGTCAATTTAATGTACAAATATACTTATATAAGCAAAATTTATTTGGCTATATAGCTAAATATAGCCAAATAAATTTTGCTTATATAAGCCGATTTTAATAATTTTAAATTTTTGGAGACTTAAGTCAAATTTAGTATCTCACTCGCTCGCCAAAACTTATTCAGAAAAAGAAATATTCAGCTCCCGGACTAAGCACGCAGATAACCGTACATTAATTTCATCGCCCGTCTCCTGTGCCTTCATTAACGTAAGGTGGAATGGTTTCCTTGAAACATAACGGCTGGGAGGCCTCACATTACTCCACTGATATAACATTTCAGTGCATCATTCCATCTAGATTGCCGTATATTGTGTCAACTGACATGATATGCTCGACCAACGACAGACACAGAGACGCCTGAGGTTACATCGATATACAACACGATAGATGGCACAGTTTTTATCTCTTATCAATCAATCAATCAGGTAGATATGAAATTCTATGAAAATATGTTGACAAGAAAATTGATTAAAATAAAAATTGATAGCGAACCGTTTTATTTTTGTTTGATAAAAATTTACAACGAACAGTTTTTTTTGGTTGTATGGGCTCGCCATATAAAAGATGTCTGGAAGATAATAAAACACATTTCGCTACATATTGCTACGCTCATATTTAAGTCATTTTATGATTGTGTTGAAATAAAAGGGTAATTTCATCAAAAATACAAAACAGTCGTTGGATTTTTTATGGTTTAATTACAGTTGAATACTCGTGAAACATTATTTCAGCACACACAACAGGACACTCGTAGTTTTTATAAAACGTATCTAACCAGTTATTGGTCTATGTCCAATGGAATTTCCCGGGTAACTAGGCCGGGTATTGTTTCAGCAGATATTTGTAGGCCGGATATCTGCTAAGACTATCTGGAGGTGTATCATGTTACCTGCTTGCCTAACGGCAGATTAGCCATTCATTGCATCTTACACCCTAATGGTCTGACCTCACAGGGAATTGATTAATAACTAGTATGCATTTTAAACTAAGTTGGTGTATATATATATATATATATATTTCGACGCAATTTATAAATCTTTCCTGTCAATGTCCAAAACCAAAAAATCAACAGAAACAAGTGAATTATTTGGTTTTACTATCGATGGTCAAATCTTTTTGCTTTTATAAGTCAGAGACCGAATTACTTTATATTTATTGGTATAAATAATATAAATTATTAACATCCCAAGATCGTTTTAATTATATTTAAATCAAGAATATGCTGCATGCATTTTGATCTAACCTATGGCATATTTAATCGACGAAAACTGTCAGTTCGTCATGCTCGTATCGTCTAAACTTGTATCGATTGCAGCCACGTGCGCTCATCACCGTTTGTACTAGTTAGTTGCTGAACTATCGATAGAAAAGGTCACGATCGCTGACTCTTGGAAACCATGTATAATATGTATAAGGCCCATCAATATAGCTTTTAAAGCCATGCTAAATAAATAGTTAACAATATCGACACTGTCAGGTCAATAGTACCGACAACCGAAAACCTTGTGTGAAGAAATTAATGTGGATGAAGCGAAAAAAGTATGCAAGGATCGTAGCAAAAGATGTCTCTGCGTTGAAAAGAGGCGTGATTTTTATGTATGTACGAGTATCGATGGCCTATCAAAATGTTATCGATAGATGACTACCGAGCGGCAAACACTAGGAACATATTTTCATTAGTACTGTTAGGATGGAATTCACGCTACAAGATACAAGAAGAAGCGGGTTACTCAAATAATTGGCGATTAGATTTAGAATTTAAGGTAGAAGAAATAAGCTAGGCAGACTGCCGTAAAACGCAGTCAAAGATAGTCATTTTCAAAGATAGTTATTTCGGATGGTACTGAGAGAAGTGGCCTGCTGGTCAAATCATAGTCTTCGAATCTTCAAAAAGGATCTTACGTCGATTCGATAACAAATAATCGAGGTGTCATTTCAAATTAATGAAATCGACACGACAGAGACAGAAACAGATTACTATTCTAAAAACCACATAAAGTTTTCCGCCTCATAACATTTCCAAACGACACTGATAGCGATACTAGCATCCTTACCCGCCTCCGCTCGCGTTCAGAAATTACGGGTTTTAAACAGCTTGGCTGCCCGCCAGACGATCGGACGTCAACCCGTGCCAATATGGCGATTCTACTCCCGCTTATGTGCCATCGACATATCTTTTTCTCAGTTCAATCCGCATTGTACATAACTTTTTACTTCATAGTTTTATAGGCGTACTTACCTCTCCAGAGAAGACGCAACCGGGACTAACACCTGAAGAATATTGAAGACGGTTAATAGTTAGACGTCGGCTAATGACATCGTGCAAAGTGTGTTTAATAAGAATCTCCATAGAGACGCGTACACAGTCAAAACTAATGTTAAAAGGATATTGAAGATATTTACTTCATGTTTGGCGTCTATAATAAGTATGTTATCTTTATTTATTTATTTAAACTTCATTGCACAAAATATAAATGTATAGCACAATTGGCGGACTTAATGCTGGAAGCATTATCTACCAGTCAACCAATGGGTCTGACAGAGAACTTTATGTGGGGTTAAACTAAATAAATATATTTATAACTACACAAAATATAAATTATTATTTAAAAAAGATGTAGTCTCTGCCTACCCCTCCGGGAAAATGCGGGATTTTATGAATGTATGTATGTTGGTTGGAAAATATTTTTTACGGTTTGTTACCTGCCTGCCTAAGTCCGCTTATACATTATCAACCTTTCTCCTTAACAAATATATTAATATTAATAAGGGAAATTTGATAGTTTATCTCTTAAAAATGTCTTATTTTTCAACAGCTCACAATAACTTGAATCTAAAATTGCACTGCGTATTCCAATTAAAATCGGAATGGAATAAGCGATAAATCGTCAGAAATGGTTTTCATAACAACCTTACAACCAGCCTGCAACCAGTTTGAAACCAAGCCTGATGCTAGACCTATCGAACACTATAGTTATCGCCAGGGTTGTCATTGCAACAACTGACTCACTGACTTTCTTCGGAGCAGGAAAAAAATGCAGTTTTCACGGACTAATTTGGTTTGAGAATTATGTATATTTGATAGGAAGTGTAACCTGCACGATTTCACGGCTCGTTATACAGAATGGGTTTAAATATTTTTATTTAGGTAGACTAAATTTAACAGATCTATTAGATAAAGGTTGGTTGGAGACTTTTTTCATCTATATGTATGTAAAAACCATAAACCAAAAGGGTTGCCTGGAAGAGATTTACTTATTGCGATAAGGCCTTTTATGCATCACTCAATATTATATATATTTCAATGTACGAGTAACTACTTACAACATACATTAATTTATAGAAATAGATTAACAGATCTTATTTCCAAAGAATCTGCATGCCAGTCAACAAAACATTATTAAAAAATATATATTGTGAAATAAACTTTTTTATATCTACGAAATTATAAGTAGTAGGTAGTAGTCACTGTAAAAAAAACTGAATGGTGGCTCCCCAGGGAATCTGCAACAATTAAATCCCCAGGAGAATGATGAATCTCTTTTGTCCCATCCAGTCGGGCACGGCCAGTTAATCTAGATTATCTGACAACCCTGGCCACTACAGCCGTCGGCTGTGTCCAATAACTCAATCATAATTGGCGTGAACGCACAATATAAACAGAGTTACGTGCGCCCGCGCATGAGACACGTTCCCTTTTAAAGAACCCCGTTCACTATAAATCATCGACGTAGAAATTCAGAATTTAAAATCATTATATAGTTTTCTGGAGATTTGTTAACAAATTTTGTGCATTTAATGTACGAAAATACGTACATAAATAAAAGGAAATAATTCCTAGACAGTCACAGGCCTATGTCATTAGTTTATCTGTGACAAATTTAGTGAAAATCAGTTTTTGAATTTATTCGTTACAAACATACAAAAATTCAAACATATAAAAATATAATAAATAAATAAATATTAATAGTGTGGAAAAAAAGGATCTGCAGACTCCAAAAAATCCGGTCCGCGCGAAACTAACCTAAGAATCCAAAGACATTCTTATCTTGAATTTTAATCTTACATTTATGTCACCGCGTTGAGCCGACCAATGAGACAGCTCCCTTGCAATATCCATTCCACTGGGTCGGAATAATCGGACGCTAATAAAGCTGAGGGCTTATGTGGGGTCCGAACCCAGGCGTGGGTGCCATGTGTCTGCCGAGGTCTTGCTCACATTTACATATGTGGCCATAGACAAAAGCGGCATAGATTTTTGCCTAAAGTTTTTTCCCGCCAAATGAGGTTATAAATTTATCGTGATCTTTTATGTGCACTGAAAGACTGAGTAAAAGGGGTGTTTTGATCGAAATTTTTAATACTTTTTCGAAGAAAAATAATGTTCATAGAATCTGACTTTCTATTCTTTTATTTGTCAACCTCTTTTATTTTATGACTGCACATAAAATCCTACTACTATTATAAAGGCGAAAGTTTGTATGGATGTATGGATGTTTGTTACTCTTTCACGCAAAAACTACTGAACCGATTACCATGAAATTTGGTATGTAGGTAGCTGAAGACCCAGAATAACACATAGGCAACTTTTTATCCCAGAGTTCCCGCGGGATTGATAGGGTTTCCATGCGGACGAAGTCGCGGGCGGCCTCTAGTATAACATAATCATGTCAAAATCCCTTGCGGGGTGGACAGAGCCAACAGTCAACAAAAGACTGAAAGGCCACGTTCAGCTGTTTGGCTTAATAAATTAAAAAGCCGTGTGGTTCCCGGCACCAACAGAAAAAAGAATAGGACCACTCCATCTCTCTCCCATGGATGTCGTAAAAGGGGTAGGCTTATAAACTTGGGCTTCTTCTTTTAGGCGATGGGCTAGCAACCTGTCACTATTTGAACCTAAATTCTATCATTAACCCAAATAGCTGAACGTGGCCTATCAGTCTTTTCAAGACTGTTGGCTCTGCCTACCCCGCAAGGGATATAGACGTGATTATATGTGATGTGATGTGGTCCTATTCTTTTTTCTATTGGTGCCCACCACCACCACACGGTATTATGACTATCACTGCTAAAATACTTACCTATACAAAAAAAAATTAAAAATTGTTAACCCGTTTGTGGTTCTATATTCATAAACTTTATTATTAAGATTTATTACATTGAGGTATCGCGAGGCCAATCTTCAAGCATCGAAATCTGCAAGCGTTCATAAAATAAACAAAATAACATCGGCCAAAGATCACACGTTATTCATGTCAGATTTATTTTGATTCGGCTATTAATACAGTGTTTTATTACGTAAATATTGAGCTAGCCATCAGAATGGTTGTTAAATGTCGATAATTTATCGCAGATATAGATCTGTCTAGATAAAACCAAGACCACACGAAGACGAGAGAAAAAAAATACATAAATACTATTGTTTTAAGTAGGTGTACATAACTTTAGCGATATGGAGGAGCGGAGTCCACTGGCACAGGTATTTCCATACCTAAAAGTAGACTCCAACTACCATTTATTGTAAATGTGTTACTTACAATATAAACCATTTTTATTTATTTTATTTTATATAATCTCTTTCTATACCCCTTGCCGGGTAGACAGAGCCAACAGTCTTGAAAATACTGATAGGCCACGTTCAACTGTTTTTAATAGTGGAGTCCCAAGTATATAAGCATATCCCTTAGTCGCCCTTTACGCCATCCATTGGAAAAAGGTGGAGTGGTCCTATTCTTTTTCTGTTAAAAGAGAAATACTTAATAACTTTGTATGCCACATGGTTTTCGGATTTTTTCATTCTATATCGGCTGTGATCGCTGTTAATAAAAAGAGTATTGAATACTGATACAATATATATATATCTATGTATATTCTGTATCAACCAAAAACGATGGTAGAAAATGAGGACTATCCATTTATTTTGCCTTGTTGACTATTTGTCACGTTAAGTTTTCCTAAATATGAGAACTGGTGATATCTAACTAAATCTATATCCATGATTTATTTCGGCCGATAATCGCCCGCGCATCATTTCCACGCCCACCAATGAGATTGTTTACAAGCATTTTACACGTAATTCTGGGTGGAAATACGCAGTTTTCACGGCTAAATGGCTGTTTTGACAGATGTGGGTGGAGAAAGCTGGACGATTTGGCAAGTCAGTTGATTATTAGGTGGTAATTTTGCAATTTTTTTTTATCATGTATATGACATTTATCTATACTAATATTATAAAGCTGAAGAGTTTGTTTGTTTGTTTGAATACGCTAATCTCAGGAACTACTGGTTCGAATTGAAAAATTATTTTTGTGTTTAATATACCATTTATCGAGGAAGGTTTTAGGCTATTTATCATCACGCTGCAACTATAAGAAGCGAAGAAATAATGGAAAATGTGAAAAATAACGGGAAAAATTATACACCCCTGAGGGCTTCAATGATGCCCAAAATAACTATTCCACGCGGACGAAACCGCGGGCACAGCTAGTAAAAATAAAGAGGAAAACAGTTGTGATTGTAAGTCATTAAGCCATGTTATTTTGCCTTGATTTTGACATGAACCACCAACAAACGTCCTTTAAAAACATATAACAAAATTATCTCTTGTGGCAATGTTTCTTAAGGTTACATGCGCGGGAGATTAGTCCGTACACGTTCACTTGAAATGCATCTGTAAATGGCGCTTACACACGTTGTCTTATTCATGAGTCAAACGCCAGCGGCTTTGTGGCTGGTTCAGCTTTAACTAGGTGCTAAGAGTTACCGCTTTGTCTGAGAACTTGGTCCTGTCTCAATGTTAATAAAGACTCATAAGATGTTCTCAATCGCAAAAGTGGTATATATAGAACAAATTGTTTGAACTGTCGATGTGTGTATAAACATTTTATTGAAGAAGTGATATGAAAATCTATATCAAGGGTGGAATACGATAGGAGACAATGTTTTTTTTCTTTTGTTAATGTTTTCTTCATTTAAATTTATGACACAAGACGGGTTTAAGGGGTATAAAACTGTCGATTAATTACGTAATTAATTCGAGGTTTGGGGTACGTACCCCAAATCTCGAAAACACAGCAGTGAACGGTACTCAAAATGAAAAAGAAATAACTGCATCTTCCGAAAAACATACTAACTATTTCCCTAATGGCAAATTGGTTGAACAATCCTTATCTATCATCCTAAAACTGCAGTTCCCCATCGCTCAATCTTTCAGCGACTGTTAACAAGCACATTCCGACTGAACACGCGATAAACCGAGCGTTTTTATCTGCCAACATATAACTATGAGATAGATATATACATAGATAGATCCTGCAGTTACCTCGTGAGGTATCGCGTGTCGTTAAAAGCACATTAAGTCGGCCCGGACTTGGACGGACAGACGGACGGCGTCTCGGCGCCTGTGCTCTTTATTTCAAAGATCAAATAAGTGCAGAAGGCTATCTTAATAGGAGAACCAATGCCTACCTGTCGAGCCTCTAGAACAAGACATAAAAATTTCAATCAGACTCCGATGAAAAGAAATGTTATTCAAGACTTATACTCTATTTAGTTTTGGTTGTTGTGTAAATGAAGATTGAGGTGATGGACACACATTTTTAGTTTCATATGTAGTCATGCAATAGGCGATTGAAAACAAAGGAAAGCGCTTCCTTTTTGATAGTAGTATAGTAGTCGGATTTGGTCGATAACAGATCAATTTACTCTTTACAGCCGTCTTGACACCGCAGCAATGCGTCAATCATACAATCGCGCCTTATAACATTATACTTGATCCAGCCTCACAGAGGTTTCCTATAAACGGACAACCTTCTGCGAATTACCTCACCTCCTCTTTGTATATTTACGGCAGTTCTCCCGAAATAAATACAACTATTTAACTTAAACCAAACGTTAGTTCGTCGAACCTGCCCATACACATACAGACAGAAACACGTGCCTTATATATAGTTACGTTTGTAATTAGTTTACCACAGACTTAATTGGTATGTTCATTTGAATTGAGATTATGTTATCTGTGTGTTTAACAAGACTTGATAAGTTATTATTCCGAGCTCGATTTTAACTTGTTGACTAAGAAATATTGCAAATTATTATGCATGGTTGCATGTAAGTGATATTGCTTAGCAGAACGGAAGTGACCTTATTAA